>NC_092819.1:93132839-93252839 GCF_023375885.2 Dermacentor andersoni | reverse complement strand
AGGGAGGGGAGGGGTGAAGTGGCAGAGGACTATCCGGAGTTATATTACTAGGGATTTTGCAGTTATACATATTAATGTCTGAACAAGAATGTTAAAACTTGCTCGTTGGAGCGGGCCACGCAAGAAACGGATTTTTTCCTCCCATCAACTGTACAGGCCCATGAAAGCTATCACTGGCGCCCGCTGGTAATGCATAGGATGCCAGCACAAAATTCACTACAAGAATGGTTTCTTCGTAACTCTTGCCACCACTCTATAAATCGTACTGTGAACTACATGTGAACTACAAGTCAACTGCAAGTCAACTGCAAATCAACCGTAAGCCAACTGCAAGTCAACTGCGTTATATATAACCGGTACTTTATTTTTCATACAATCTTACATTACTTGCTGGGCATATTGTGTTTGCTGTATGGAACGTGCTAACTTCAACTGTAAGTGAACTATGTGATGCCATGCTTCGACTTTTATTTACCTTTTTTCAATATACTGCCTTGTTTGCTTGCTTGTCTGAGCCTTCTTTTTTTTGTGTGTGCTAGGCAGTGTTTGCTGAAGACAGAAGGACTAGTACGCTTTACACTTGGTGTCATTCTTCACTAAACATGCATCTAATTTAAAAAAAAATATCTAGACGGACATCTGGCACAGGCGCCTACGGGTGCCGCCAATATTGCGGGTAATTAACTCAGCCTGTGAATGCAAGCGGCATACATATATGTAGGTGCATGTCTAAAGGTTGGTCTTTTTGGCCACGAACGACCTTCCAGTGTCTTATACTAAGCTGCTTCGAGCTCATCTGTCCTCGCAAACAAGTTGATTTAATGAAATTGCAAACAAGCTTTTCCAGTATCAAAAATACCAAACCTTATATTTTTACCACACAGGCAAAGTCTATATCTGGCGACGGAATGCACTGGAGTGCTAAATCTGTGTTTCAATCTGTCTTAAATTAAGCGAAAAAGCTGTTTCCTTGAAGTAAAACACATGGCACTGTAACGAAAACACTCAGAGCAAGCTATGCAACATAACTGAAGCAATAAGAATAATAACACAACTCGGAATGACCATTCTAAACGATGACGTATCAAATTGAGGGAGACGAGTTCGCCAGACTCAACTGCTGTTGACTTCTACGTAATGCCAAGCACCTATGATTTATAAAGAATGGTCGTAGCAATAGTGTAACTGTTGTGTAGCGAAGACTTATGTAGAGATTATAGGCTGTAGGTGTTTATATATAAAATAAGTAAAAGATAATGCTTGCAATGACAAGATACAAGGTTGAAATCAAACTAACACACACCCAGGGGCACGTATACAGTGGGCCCAGTGGCACAAACCCAAATGGCAGCTACCGAGTCGCCCTTGTGGCATATAATTTTCGACTGCACTATCACCGTGATCGGCCAACGAAAACGGTGAATCATGCTCACCTGCCAAGAAAGTGGCTGCACTCAGAGAACACTTCGGATTTATAAGTGTGCGACGTATTTATTTATCCCTGCTGTCGTGCTACTGGAGCGCCATACAGCAATCTTAAAAGAAGCTTTATGCATTTGTCGGTGTGAATTCTCAGGAAACGCCGCTGGCGGTAATAAAAGGCACCGAGAGCGGAGTGATCGAAGCACTGTATGCCATACAGTGCTGCATATGCCTTGCTATGCAAATGTCGCTGATAGGTTTTCTTTTTCTCCCATACCTTGCGGAGATACCCCTCGTTGTCGCCAACCCACACGACGGTGGAACCGTTTTGCTCCATAACGGTGACTGAAGTTGCGAGGCTTTTTGACAGCGTTATAGTTGCTCGCCCAACGAGCGGGATCATACTTTCTACGTAGTCATTTCGTCCTGGTGTGCAATCGTCCTTGCCTTCTGTTTCCTGAGAGATAAACGCAGAATGATGTCGCATTCTTTTAAACCATGCATATTAAAGCAGGACAACACACACACACACACACACATATACAAAAAGTTTATTCACTCACTCACTCACACACACACATATGCATATATATATATATATATATTGCCCGTTATAGTCAGAGCTGAGACCTCGTATGGCTGGGCGAAGACTCGCCAAGCTGCAGGAATGTGTCATCGGACCGCGGAACAACAACGAGGAACTATTCCTGAATACTAACATACGGAGCGGAACCTTCCACCTCTCTCTTTCGAGGCCCTTCGCTGCTCGAAATGAGCCTAGAGGTTACCAAAGTCAGGACGAGTACACAATAGAGACTGAAAAGTGCCCCGGTGTTTAAATTAAGTAACAGCAAGTAAAAATATGCCCGCAGTACCGTTAACGCTTTGATGCTACTGACATTTAACAGTTTTAATGCGCAGTATTCCTTGCCTCATTCTAGGCACTTGGCGGGAAGGTATATATACGTAGGTGTCATCAGTCAGGTAACCGAGAAATCTGAGAGTACAATCAAAGTCTCTAACATGACTTTCATAGATTATGAAAATGTATTTGATTCAGTAGAGATACCGGCAGACATGGAGGCCTTGCGTAATCATGGAGTACAGGAGGCCGCAGAACCTTCATTGAAAGTAGTGATGAATACAACACAGAGACTCCTTCTATAACTAGCAACGAAGTTAGGAAGGCCTTGCAAGACATGTCTCGGCGAAAACCTGCTGGAGAAGATGGAATAACAGTAGATTTAATTAAACGTGGAGGGTGCATTATGCTTGAAAAGCATGCGGCCTTTGGTATACGCAACGCCTGACGACCTCAAGTGTACTAAAGAGCTGGAAAAAGGCCAATATGATACTAATCCACAACAAAGGGGACATTGAAGAATGGAAGACCTAAAGGCTCATTAGCTTGCCCTCAGTATTGTATTAAATATTCACCAAAGTAATCTGCAATATAATCAGGGGAACATTTGGCTTCTATCACCGAAGAGAACTGGCTGGCTTCAAGAAATTTTATTATACAACGAATTACATCCATGTTATCAGTCAGGTAACTGAGAAATCTGCGGAGTACAACGAACTTCTCTAAGATGACAGTCACATGTTGTGAAAACTGTTACTGCCGTCTATAATGCGGCATATTGCGCTCTTTACGCGAGGCCTACCCACGAAATCGACACACTCGAACGACTTTCTGCTCATGGAAATGTGCCTGCGGCAAGGGGTGGGACATCCACGGTGATTGTTCGGCCTCTTCGACCACACAGCGAGGAGTCGCATTAACGTATATACCAATGCGAAAGAACAGTCAGCAAAGACCTATATACTCACGTGATGGGAACACTTGAGATTGTCGCCATCGTTGTGGTAGAGGTGCGACAGTCTCGCGCTCGACCATCCCTTGTCGCAGTTTTCGACAGTCTCCCTGAATCTGTCCTCAACGTTTTTCATATCGAAAAAGCAGACCACCGAACTCGACGAACTCAGTCTCAGGTAGTTTGAGTTCATCCTGCTGGCGGGAACCCCTCCGAAAGCCACTGCAAGAAAGTCGGTGCTGCCGTTCTCACCGGTGCCACCACCGCTTGCAGACTTCGACGGCCCCAAGTAGGCACTGGTGGCCGCCGACAGCGCGCCGTCCGCCGGGGGGCACATGATGGGTACCTCCACGTACGTGCGGAAGGATGACTCGTCGTTCTCGCATACGCGCGCCAGCCGCGTCTCGAAGAAGAACTGAAACGCCTTCTGCACCTTCTGCACTACGACGAAGTAAGCGAAGCCGTTGTGGCTGAAGCCGTAGACAAAGCGAAGCGTTTGGGCCGCCTTTAGCCTATCGCTCCCGTCCGCAGAGGTCACCCGTGTGTGAGAAAGCATTCTGAAGGAGCCCGACGTGTTGAGCACTCTGGCAGCCACGGTGAAAAGACGGTACTCCGCAGGCCGGCCATCCGGAGCCGATGCGGAAAAGAGGACCATTCTCCCGTCATCCCCGGTGCCGAAGAAGGCCACGGTGCTCTTCTTCGAAGCAACGTAGTTGTCTGTCAGGTTTTTGTCCATGGGCGTCGCGACATTCGGGCTGAGAAAAGGGTCGTGAATCGAGCACATTCCCTGCGACGTAACCCCGCAGGCCAGAATGGACGGTTCGGTGCCGATTTGCAGCAGGATACGGTTGTAGTTATCCGTCACATTTCGACTGTGTTCGCACGGGAGAGGATGAGGTGGGCACAGCGCGCTGTCGTTCTCAGGGCCCGTACTGTAAAGCGCTCTGAGCGATAAGTCAGGCGACAGTGCGTAGAGGGTGTTTCTTCCGCCCACGACCACGACACCGTAGCCTCGCGACAGATTGACGTACAGGAGATTTTGTGCGGGTCCTTTGGGTAGCTGAAAGGTCTCGATGGAGAGGGCAGCTTGAGCTACCGCCGCCTTACCAAGCGTCAGTGTCAGCAATGTCAGCAACACGACAGCCGGCAACTGTCCACCATAATTCTTTCGTTGATTCATCAGCCCGTTTCGATTATTGTCACGTGTCTGCCCTTTTTCTGGTTGTTGGTAACCAGCCGATATGTCTAACGGCCGCTCCTGCAGAAGGCAACCACAATGCAGAAAGTCGTTAGAATGATATGAAATGCTAGGATACCAGACACGATTTTCTACCTCCTCCTTTTTCCCTTTCATCGTAATAAATGTGTAACTCGCCAAGAAATATAGCAGACTTACGTCTGGCTGCATCTACCTTGACATTGACTGTTAATATAGAATTGAAACAAACTCTGTGAGAAGTCATTCAATTTCAGTATATTTTTGAGTAACAAACACAAACACACTGAACAGACGCGCATACACTTAAAGGTTCATAACATATTACTTGCACTGCGTTTATAAGGTATTGGGCCATAAACCTTCCCGTGTCAATTTTCTCATCATTTCTTTTTTTTTGCCTTCATCGCCGTTACGTACTGATGGCCAGGAAAACTAAACCGGGTATAGGGTATCTCTCTGAAAACCACTCATTTCAGCTGGACAACTGGGCGACGCCGAAACCGGAAGACGTTTGGGACTTATCCAGATTATAGTTATACCACTTAGATTGCACGTGGATCACAGTTGCACGAGGCGCGACTTACTGAAGCTGAATGGTAAATTAGGATACTTACAAATAGCCAGCAGGCGCCACTCACCGGCGGTGATGCGTTACGCGTCTATCAAGATTACGCTTAAGCAGAAACCACACGGATGCCATGTTTATTTATTTATTTTTTGGCGCAACGACGGAGCTGCCATTTCACACCACACACTATCGGCGCTTTGAAATGAGGTAAACAAGGTTTTAACTCACAGTGCCAGTGACTCTGAAAGCATCTGAACCACAGACGAGGAAATTCCGAGCTCTGATCGCCGCATCGGGACCGCGCGGAAGGGAAAGACTCTGTCAGCACGCGGAACTTTGTCGGAAACACGATGCATGCGGCCGCCTCCTTACAGCAGCAACTTCTGATTCCAATGTTAAACATTGGTGCTTTCGGCGCACATTTTTGCTCGTCAAGTGCCTGTCGTCGGGAAGAGGCCTGCGGGACGCAGCTAAACGATAGCACTCGTTTTAGTTTTTGTAATGATGTCGCAGTATATATAGTTTCCCGCTCGCATCCTCGTTATGGGACGGTGCAGAGAGGAGAGTTTCCAGTACTCATATTTGAATTTTATTTTCTTAATGCTATTTTTTCAGCGTGAACGAATCCGTAAATGCCAAGAGGAAGCGGGTAACAGAAGTTATAAGTGTATATGCTTGCAGAACCGCAGGCCTGCTATAGCCAGTATATGTGCCGTGAATAATCATAATTCATCCAGTTTCACGTCCCAAAGTTATACCTGCGATAATGGGAACACTGTATTGGAGGTAATCTCGTTAATTTCAGTCATCTTGCATTAAAGACTGAGGAGCATCGAGAGGTGACATAGCTATTCTCTTATAGCGAGTTTTGCGATCCTATCCAAATTGAGCACGCGACCATGTTCCCAGGAACAGAACGCCATATATGCCATCGAAGAGAATAAGCACAAAATATAGAACACATGCACGCGTAACGGAGGTATGTGCCAACACACACACACACACACACACACTAACGGTATACAAAGAGAGCGACATCGTTGACGGAACGACAACGGTGTTGCCGACGGCTATGAAATAAGCCATGCAATGTGTTTGGAGGCTCGATCTGTTGCATCGTGTCGGCTAGTTCCGCTTTCCCAGACAACAGGATGCGGGACGGCAGCACTCAAAAGCGTATCGCTCTTATCAGTTAGCCCTGAAGACCATTTTTTTCCGATCGATGAAGTGTTGCTGCATGCTGTCTTTTGACGACGATGGGGGCTAAATACAAAAAAAAAGAAAAGAAAAGAAAAGAACGCCCGTGTCCCGTGCAATGGAGGCACGTTAAAGATCCCCTGGCGGTCTTAACTAAACCGGAGTCCCCCCACTATACGGCGTGCCTCATAATCAAATGGTGGTTTTGGCACGTAAAACCGCAGAATTTTTTTTGTTGTTGTTGACGGCAGACAAACTTATAATGTGTTGTAGTGCGGAAAGAGAGAGAAAGGACAGAGAAAGAAATAAAAGCCTAGCCGGAGATATATAAAGTATAACGTGCGAAGCCAATTTAATATAAGGAGGACTTCTGCCAAATGAAAAAGTTCGCAAAGACAGAAGCAGGACGCAAACAGATCATCTTCCAACGTTTGTAGCTCGGCGTGGCATTTACGCACTATTACGGCTTCTTTATTGGATGGCTGACAGCCCAGTGTGCAACGCATGAAGCTTTGACAAGACATTCGAACATCTCTGTGTCTAACCGTGTCATAGAATCGATAGACAAATAAGGTGCGCAGTGTTGGATACACCGAACAAGCGTCCACCATGACTGAACAGGAAGTTTCAGGACTGTTTCAAGCAACGCTCTGTGCTCAAGTTAAAATGTCTTCCGGACTACATAACAGACCTTTGCAGCTTTGAGAACACTGCCTGTGCCACTGTATTGCGTACGTGGTTTTATTCGTTTTGTGCTCCTCTCACTTTCACATTCTCCTCCTCTCCTCTCACTTTCTCACTTACGCTTTGCCAGGGTAGCCAAACAGGTCTATACACCCAGAATTACCTCCCTCCATGTCCTTTCTTCTCTCTCGCTCCTTTCTCTCTCTTGAAAACAAAGAAAAACTCGCATTAAACTCGCATTAAATCTATCGAATAATTATCACTGAAAAAAAATGCAGGAACAGATAAAATGATGAACGCAGCCCCAACACGGCAAGTGTTGGGCAGAAAAAGACAGAATAGACAGAGTACTGTGCACTAAGCAAAGAGTGGCAAATGGCAGTGGAGCGGAGTAGTTTACTGCGTCGCGCAAAGCACGACCTTGAGAATATGTGAGGGTGAGGCAAGCGTCTCGCACCTGAGGGCGTGGCGTTGTTTACTCACCCGATTGAGAGACAGAGCACTTCGGTTGTCAGCGAACGAGCGTTGATTGGTGCGGCCGTTTTATCGGCGACGGCTGCGATACCACTCCGCAGGCAACAGACAGTGAAACGCTGCCGCGCCAATATCCGTGCGTGTCCTCTAATGTGAAGCACTGACCGCAGGCACTGTTGTTGGCCAACCGCGGCAACGATCGCGTTGCTCGAGGCGACGCTCAGTTCCGGGTTCCCAGGAACCACTGCAAGGGAAGTGAGGCGCCGCTCCTGACGACGAGCTTCCAGCGGATGTTGCGCACTGAGCGGAACGCGGGTTCCTATCGCCTCAGAGATGCCCGATACGACGCGCAAATCGCACGCTGCAGCACCCTTCGTCCCCGGCAGAGCCCGTGCCATGGACGCAGGCAGGTCAAGGCTCGACCCAGCAAGCTCTGTTGTCGACAAGGTTATGAACCAGGCGACGTGTTTCCCATATTGAACTGAAGCCACCGGAAATGCGCGCACAATGGAGATTTAACGCATGTCATCTTCAGCATCGGCGATGGGTAGAGTGAAAACAAAATACACTATACTGATGGGCGATTTCAATGCCAAAGTAGGCAAGAAGCAGGCTGGAGACAAGGCAGTGGGGGAATACGGCATAGGCACTAGGAATAGCAGGGGAGAGTTATTAGTAGAGTTTGCGGAACAGAATAATATGCGGATAATGAATACCTTCTTCCGCAAGGGGGATAGCCGAAAGTGGACGTGGAGGAGCCCGAACGGCGAGACTAGAAATGAAATAGACCTCATACTCTGCGCTAACCCTGGCATCATACAAGATGTGGACGTGCTCGGTAAGGTGCGCTGCAGTGACCACAGGATAGTAAGAACTCGAATTAGCCTAGACTTGAGGAGGGAACGGAAGAAACTGGTACATAAGAAGCCGATCAATGAGTTAGCGGTAAGAGGGAAAATAGAGGAATTCCAGATCAAGCTACAGAACAGGTATTCGGCTTTAACTCAGGAAGAGGACCTTAGTGTTGAAGCAATGAACGACAATCTTGTGGGCATCATTAAGGAGTGTGCAATAGAAGTCGGCGGTAACTCTCTTAGACAGGATACCAGTAAGCTGTCGCAGGAGACGAAAGATCTGATCAAGAAACGCCAATGTATGGAAGCCTCTAACCCTACAGCCAGAATAGAACTGGCAGAACTTTCCAAGTTAATCAACAAGCGTAAGACAGCTGACATAAGGAAGTATAATATGGATAGAATTGAACAAGCTCACAGGAACGGAGGAAGCCTAAAAGCAGAGAAGAAGAAACTAGGAATTGGCAAGAATCAGATGTATGCGCTAAGAGACAAAGCCGGCAATATCATTACTAATATGGATGAGATAGTTCAGGTGGCTGAGGAGTTCTATAGAGATTTATACAGTACGAGTGGAACCCATGATGATAATGGAAGAGAGAATAGTCTAGAGGAATTCGAAATCCCACAAGTAACGCCGGAAGAAGTAAGGAAAGCCTTGGGAGCTATGCAAAGGGGGAAGGCAGCTGGGGAGGATCAGGTAACAGCAGATTTGTTGAAGGACGGTGGGCGGATTGTTCTAGAAAAACTGGCCACCCTGTATACACAATGCCTCATGACCTCGAGCGTACCGGAATCTTGGAAGAACGCTAACATAATTCTAATTCATAAGAAAGGGGACGCCAAAGACTTGAAAGATTATAGACCGATCAGCTTACTGTCAAGGTAATTGCAAATAGAATTAGGAACACCTTAGGCTTCCGTCAACCAAAGGACCAGGCAGGATTCCGTAAAGGCTACTCAACAATAGATCATATTCACACTATCAATCAGGTGATAGAGAAATGTGCGGAATATAACCAACCATTATATGTAGCTTTCATTGATTATGAGAAAGCGTTTGATTCAGTCGAAACCTCAGCAGTCATGGAGGCATTGCGGAATGAGGGTGTAGACGAGCCGTACGTAAAAATACTGAACGATATCTATAGCGGCTCCACAGCCACTGTAGTCCTCCATAAAGAAAGCAACAAAATCCCTATAAAGAAAGGCGTCAGGCAGGGAGATACGATCTCTCCAATGCTATTCACAGCATGTTTACAGGAGGTATTCAGAGACCTGGATTGGGAAGAATTGGGGATAAGAGTAAATGGAGAATACCTTAGTAACTTGCGCTTCGCTGATGATATTGCCTTGCTTAGTAACTCAGGGGACCAACTGCAATGCATGCTCACTGACCTGGAGAGGCAGAGCAGAAGGGTGGGACTAAAAATTAATCTGCAGAAAACTAAAGTAATGTTTAACAGTCTCGGAAGGGAACAGCAGTTTACGATAGGTAGCGAGGCACTGGAAGTGGTAAGGGAATACATCTACTTAGGGCAGGTAGTGACTGCTGATCCGGATCATGAGAGTGAAATAATCAGAAGAATAAGAATGGGCTGGGGTGCGTTTGGCAGGCATTCTGAGATCATGAACAGCAGGTTGCCATTATCCCTCAAGAGAAAAGTTTATAACAGCTGTGTCTTACCAGTACTCACGTACGGGGCAGAAACCTGGAGGCTTACGAAAGGGTTCTACTTAAATTGAGGACGACGCAACGGGCTATGGAAAGAAGAATGATAGGTGTAACATTAAGGGATAAGAAAAGAGCAGATTGGGTGAGGGAACAAACGCGCGTTAATGACATCTTAGTTGAAATAAAGAAAAAGAAATGGGCATGGGCAGGACATGTAATGAGGAGGGAAGATAACCGATGGTCATTAAGGGTTACGGACTGGATTCCGAGGGAAGGGAAGCGTAGCAGGGGGCGACAGAAAGTTAGGTGGGCAGATGAGATTAGGAAGTTTGGAGGGTCAACATGGCCACAATTAGCACATGACCGGGGCAGTTGGAGAAGTATGGGAGAGGCCTTTGCCCTGCAGTGGGCGTAACCAGGCTGATGATGATGATGATGATGATCTTCAGCATGACGGCTTTCGGCGAGTGAATAACGGTCCGAAGTATGTGGCACTCAGCTCTGACGCAGCGTTCTCCGAGAGCCCATAGGCCTGTGGCGTGGCGAGACAATATGAACACGTACCGTACGGCGCATGACGCGTATAAGGCGCCTCATGTTCTTGAATAGGCGGAAACCACATGCAACGGATTCCCGCATCATTTTCGGCGTCGGAGAGTTTATTTTAGCTGCGCAGCGACCGCGTTTTAACCGATCGAGGGCGACTTGTCACTGACTGAAACTCATAATAACAGCTAAGCCTGTCTAGAAGCTCAAACTGAATGTAGAACTTTATTCACTATAGGCTTTTAAGTCCTCACTTGCGCTTTTGAGGACTTAAATGCCTTTAGTGAATAAGGTTCCACATGCATTTTGAGCTCTTGACAGCGATTGATTATCGCAACGCACTCGATAGGGAGGAAACTCGTGATTCTCGTACGATGTCCGAGCTCACGACGGCCAGCTCCGACTAATGAAGGAGCACAGCAGAAACAGTCACGAACCTCAGCAACCAAATCCAGTCGCCAAAACGACATTCATTGCTCACTGTATTCAGGAAATATGACTGCTTCTCAAGAAAACCACAGAGAAATTGCACATATAACTGAAACTAAAAGTCACTGATAGGAAAAAACTGTGAGTAGCAAGATTCTCAAGGCACAATCCAAAGCACTCGACACAGTTTTAGCACCTTCATTGGCTCCCGCATTTCGTCCCGTTTCGCGTATGAGACTTGACGTAGAAGTTGAGCCTTGTGAGCACATAGAACTTTATGATTCTGTTCGTAAGTGCTGTTATGTGTTCAGGGCCGCCAACGTGGTTCAACTTGGTAAGCTGGAGAGAAGATACCAGATCCATAAGGCTGTCGCTTCTTAATTGCTTCACACTGAAGCGGTGGGTGAAAATGTTTTCCAATGAAGTCACAAGTGCATCTGGCTGATCTGGCGGATATAAGAGTCCTCCCCTTTCAACAGCAGTGCTGAGGGCTGCTATCTTAGAGAGATGCGATGGAGCATTTGGGTAAATTGTTGGCACTGCGTCGCTTGTGTAAGCACGGGTCGATCACGGGGAATCTTGACTGTTTCGCCGTTGACCACGTGCGTGAAATGCCGCACAATCTATTGTTCGTGAAAGTGAAGCTCACGGAGGGCTGATTTCTCGTCGAGAAATTTGTCAGCCCAGCTCGCCACCACGTTTCCAAACGCTCGGCATCCTTTGGTACAGAAAACAAAGTGACATGCTTCCCGTCTTCCTTGACGATACGTAAGTGGGTGTGCTGTGAGGATCAAAAGAGTACATTTGTTTCGCTTTCTTTACGCGAGGAACCATTGGGCTGCAACAGGGCACGGAACTCAAGCCTACATGCAAACGAGCAATCTTTCACCACGAAGAAAACACCGCGAAAATCGCGTGCGCGCAACCTCGAACCGAGAAGACGACAATCACACCTGCTCATGCACAGATTACACTCTAGCACGGAGAGCGAGTGAAAGACACGGAGAGGTTAGGAAAGACATCTCAATGCTCACAGCAGCGCCACCACGGCCATTGTGGTGGCGGCATGAATCGAAGGAGCGCGCTTTTGCCCGAACATACGGGCGTTGACGCCCTATCTACCTCTAGCCACCATAGAGGAGCTCAGCTGCATACGAGCGTAATCATACATGATGCGTTTCGGCATTAGCAGTGCGGCGCGTCGTTACATTGCTTGAGTGCTAATCACATTAACGTAGACGTACATCGGTACATGGGTTCTGCCGAAATTTTTTGTTACGCAAGATTTTTTTTTAAATATTACTTTGCAATGTCGCAAAGCCGCTTCAAGCCAGAAGGGCTATGTTCAGCTAAATCCTTGAACTAACCATCTTGAACTTGAACTAACCAACACACACACACACACACACACACACACACACACACACACACACACACACACACACACACACACACACACACACACACACACACACACACACACACACACACACACACACACACACACACACACACACACACACACACACACACACACACACACACACACACACACAGGCTTTGCCACCCAGATCTTTTGATGTTTCTTTTGACTTTCCTCGACCTTTTCACTTGAAATTTTCCTGGGGCTACTATAGCTTATCGCATCATGGTTGGCGCGGACGTGCCCGGCTTTTAATTCACACTTACGCTTTCTTTCTGCAAATCCTCACAATAGGAGGACACACGTATTAGAAGCACTAGCGGCAGCTGTCTCATACGTATTTTCTCACTTCAACATTGTTTTAAATTTCCACTGTAAACACCAGGCACATACACAATATATTTACATATACACACAGGACAATGTTTATTACATTTTTGAAGGAGATGGAGGGAGCCAATTAAAAATTATTTCTAAAGGTGTGAACAGTTTCAGTTTATTTCTATTTATGATTACTGACATTGCTGAAAATCGCCTGCACTCTTAGCAATACTGCTAGTTCTGGGCCCATGCAAATGAATATAAAACACCATTGCAACTCAGGTTGACAGGTAGTGCAAGTGAGAAAAAATTATAAGCAATTAGTACATCACTGAAAACACGGCAGTTAGATGTCATTTTGGGGTGCCTACAAATGCCTCACTGATACTTTGATGATTAGGACCGCACTTCTCGAGTTGGATAATTAAATGTAATTACCAAATCTCACTTACGAAAGAATTACAGGCGGCTACTCCACTTTTCTAGAAACGACATGCACTAGGTTATCTTCTAGTAACGTAACTTCTCTTTTTTTTAAGTCTTGGTGCATGATAGTTGGGGAACACTATATAATTAATTCACTCAGTAACTGAAAGGAGGCCAAGCCGGATTCACTCGAAGTCAGAATCAATAGCAGACACGCGCAGCAGCGCTTATACTCGGACCCAGAGAAAAAGAAAAGAGAAGGAGAGAGATAGAAGGGGGGGGGGGAGGGAGGGAGGCTGCAGTTTCGCCGGAAAGGCGAAGCAGCATTAGTGACAGCCAAGTATGCGACAATTACACGAAGGAAGATTACACCACCGAGAGTACTCACGTTGTGAAATTGATCTGTCTCTTTCCCCACCCCCGTCTGCTCCCTCTGTCCCGAACCGTTCGCATCCGCCATCCACATCCTCTCGCTTTGCCCGGCGGACCCTCCCCCGCGGGGCCTGGAGCACCTGACATCGTGGGAGGACTGGGAGACCGTGCTCCGCTCAGAGGACCCGGCAACGCACACCATCGCGACCAGCCGGGCTGCCAGTGTTATGGACCTACGGAACATAAACACTTGAGTGGAGCACGGTCGTGTGGGGGCCCAGGGGCCTGCGTGCCCCGAACACCTTTGTTTAAAGTTTTTAACAACAACAACTGTTTGCTACTATAAGGGCTTGTATATACTCATTTAACGCCGTGACTTCAGCGCTCAATGCTTCGAGGTCACACGAAGTTTTAAGTGCAACTGTTATTAAAGCGTATATATATATATATATATATATATATATATATTGTCGACATGTATTATGCACTTCGTCATCTGTTAATTATCATCATCATGTGTGTGCCCGTCTTCATCGCACGGGTAGTCGCATTATCATTATCATAGTGGACTGTGCCGAGGGTTCTTCGCCGCGTTTCTCCGGCTCAATAAAGGTCGGCAGTTAATCTGATGTCACAAGCGGTGAAGGAGCTTCTTGGGCCCCTGTCCTCTGCACGCCTGGCATACTCCCTGGAGCTTCGTTCAGGTCGCCGCTTGTGCCGTCTGTCCGCCAGCATGTGGAAGGACGAGCAGCCTGGCGCTTCTACCGTAACCATCTCGACACCGTAAGCCGCACCTTCTTTGATCATCAGTGGCCAGCAGCGTGATCCCCATGAGTTCGCTGGTCTTTGCGGTGAAGATGTTGAGGACTGGCCAGACGATTACGAGCGTGTAAGCTCTGCTAATCGGTGCGATCACATGCTCAAGATCCGCCAGGTCTCGTTGTATCTAACGGGAGCGGCGAAGACCTGGTTTTTCAACTATAATATTGATCTCTCCGATTGGACCACCTTCAAGATGCAGCTTAGGCAAGTATTTGGAAGGCCAGCAGTTCGCTCCGCCCTTGCGAAGAAAACTCTTGATGCTCACAAACACTCCGGTGACTACACATCGTATCGAGGATGTGCTTGCACTCTGTCGCCGTGTCAATGATGCGATGGCTGAGTCGGACAGGGTGCGTCATATTCTTGAAGGCATTGGGACTGTGGCTTTCAACGCGCTCACCGTGAGGAACCCGGCTACCGTCACTGACACCGTCTTGACGTGCCAGCACCTCGACGAGCTTGAGTCCGTGCGCTTGCAGCCGGACTGCGAACACCTTTCTACGGCGGACCCTGACTTGCGTGTAATGATTCGGGCGATTATCCGCGAGGAATTTCAATCACTTGGCTTTTCATCTCCGTTGGTCCTTCCTCCTCAGCCTTCTGGTGCAGCGTTGCGCGACGTCATCGAGGAGGAGCTCGCGTCCATGACTTCCTCTGCGCATGTTGACACTCCTGCTCCTCGCCCCCTACCAACATACGCCCAGGTTGCTACCGGGCCTCCAACCGGCGGCCGTTCAACGTTGTCTCTACGCATATACGTGCAGGTTGGTGTCACTCCTCCGGGCAATGTCCCCTCAATACCACTTGAGCCTTCATCGCCCCATCTGCCTGCACTATCTCCCAGCGTATCGAGCAGTCCCTACTACCCGCCTTGGCGACCATCTCGCTCATTATGCTATTACTGTGGTTATCGCGGCCACATGTCACGTTTTTGCCGCAAGTGCCAACAAGACGAAAGGTCGCGAGTACGACATGAGTGAACGCGATGCGTATTCAGGTGGGGCCACTCCTCAAAGATGGCGTTACGCGTCCCCTCCCTGCCGTTCCACATTTCGGCCCGCAACAACCGAGACACCGAATGGATTACCGCAGCACCAGACGCCGCTCACCTTCACCCTTCCGCCGCTCCTCGTCACCGCTGCGGCCTGCCACGTTCACCTCCGACCGTCGCCCGGAAAATTAAGTAATTCAGTTTACGGAGGAAAAACTGCATTTACCGACAGGACTACAATTCCTCCAGCGCGCCCTTGTAATATGATATCTGTGTTCGTTGAGGGTGTGCAAGTTGAAGCTTTAGTGGACACTGGTGCGACTTTATCTGTTATGCACGCTGATTTGTGTAAGCGTTTCAGGAAAGTTACAACTCCTTACGATGGACCACTGCTGGTTGCAGCTCAAGTGGACTCTATCCGCCCTTCTGCGTCTTGTACTGTGCGTGTAATAATCGATGGCACTATCCACCACACACAGTTTGCTGTGCTGTCGCCATGTTCCCACCAGCACATTTTAGGATGGGATTTCCTTGCCTCTGCTGTTGCTGCTATATGTTGTGGGCAACGTATCGTACATATCACCGATACCGATTATTCGCTTGGCGATGAAAAGTACAAGCCACTTCGTCTGCTCGCTGCAGAAAATACTGGGCTAACTCCAGGCTGTCAGCAAATTCTGACCATGACGTCTGACGTAATCGACCATGGAGATGCGTTAGTATTACCTTCTGCGAGTTGTTTCACAAAGGGGATAGCCATTGTATCAGGCCTAGTTAGATTTGACAATGGGTCTGCGCTTCTCGCCGCAAGGAACACAATACCAGAGAAAATACTCCTTTCTAAAGGCGCCACATTGGCTTGCGTTGCTGATTTTGAGCCTCCCTGTGTCGTTTCCCTGAAGGCGGCTCCCCCTGAAATCACTTATGCTGGACATTCTCCCTCTACCTCCGCTCTTGCAGCCGTAATCAGCCCGACTTGACCCCTTCGCAGACGCAACAGTTACTTAGTTTGTTGAAGAGACATGAAACTTCATTTGACGCCCATTCTTCGACATCGGGCCAGACTTCCGTCACAACCCATAGCATTCAGACAGACGGCAGATCCATCGTACGTCGACGGCCGTATCGGGTGTCTCTAGCCGAGCGCAAGATTATTGAGGAAAACATCGCCGACACGCTGCAACGTGAGATATACCACCCCTCTGCTAGCCCTTCGTCGTCTCCCATCGTTTTGGTCCGAAAGAAAGATGGCTCCGTGCGTTTTTATGTCGATTACGGAGCGCTCAACAAGATTACGCGCAAGGATGTATGCCCTATGCCTCACATTGACGATGCCCTCGATTCTCTGAAAGGTGCCGAGTACTTCTCCAGCCTAGATCTGCGTTCAGGTTACTGGCAAATTCCGATGCACGAAGACCACAAAGAAAGGGCTGGGTTTGAGTACCCCAGATGGAGTTTACGACTTGAACGTCATGCCCTTAGGCCTCTGCAGTGCTCCCGCAACTTTTGAACGAATGATTGACACTGTTCTGCGCGGCCTGAAGTGCAAAACATGCTTGTGCTATCTGGATGATATCGTTATTTTCTCATCGTAATTTGCCTAGCACCTGCAACGTCTGGACGAGGTTCTCACATGCCTCACAAACGCTGGTCATCACCTCAACACAAAAAAGTGCCGTTTTTCAAGCAGGACGATGAAGGTGTTAGGTCAAATTTTGAGCAAGGATGGTATTCGACCTGATCCTGACAAAATTTCGGCGGTGCTTTGCTTTCCATGACCAGAAAAGACCAAAGAACTACGCAGTTTCCTTGGCATAGCTTCCTATTTTCGCCTATTTGTACGCTACTTCGCCTCTATAGCTGCTTCTTTACACAGGCTACTTCATTCTGGTGTTCACCGGAATGTGAATTTACCTTTGACCAGCTGAAGGGTGCCCTAATATCTGAACCTGACCTGTGTCATTTTGGGGAGGCTGCACCCACAATCTTGCACACGGACGCTAGCGGCCATGGAATGGCGCTTTTGTACTCCAGCGAGACACCTCTTTGCGTGAGAGAGTTGTTGCATATGCAAGCCGCGTACTCACACCTGCCGAGAAGAACTATACCATCACCGAGCAGGAATACTTAACTGTCGTTTGGTCCGTCCAGAAGTTTCGCCCTTATCTCCACGGCTGCCATTTTACCATCGTTACGGACCATCACGCCTTACGTTGGCTCTCCACACTCAAGAACTTCTCAGGACGTCTTGGTTGCTTGGTTCTTCGTCTGCAAGAATATGAATTTGAGATAATCTACAAGTCTGGTAATAAGCACCAAGACGCAGACTCTCTTTCTAGCTGCCCGCTTCCTACAGCCGCACTCATCAATGACTCCGCAAACACCTCCAGGGACGCAATCTCTGTCGTCTCTTCTACGGCGATTTTGTCCTTCACCACTCTTGACCATTTTACTTAGGACGATCATGAATCATTTTCGTCTCAACAACTCGCCGATTCGTACTGTCGACGTATTATAGACCACCTTCGTGGAGCATCGCGCCCGCCTTAGACTAGGCTCCGTCAACAGCTGACACAAGTTCGGCGATCGCTTCTGTTACTTCCCTGTTCCACCAGCTTTTCGTTTCTTTCTTCCTTTCCAACGGGCATGTTGTCTCTCTTTCCCTATTTCTGTCGTTATTACACTTAGAAGCTCACTGTATTCCCACTCTTGGCCATTTGCCAAGTTCTTTCTCGACTCTAGTGACTATATTTGCTCTTTGTTCAGCGTTCAAACTTGGACTGGTCCATTTTGCGCTCCTTGCTCTGTTTCCAAACTACATATACCATTTCCAAAATGATGCGTTTATGGTCACTCCCTATGCTGCTATGCCCTTCGTCATCAATGACCATTTCTCTCAACTTATCATGAATTCCGTCTGTCATCAGGCAGTAATCAATGGTCGATTGCCGGTTTCCCACTTCCCACGTGATCTGCCCTTCTCACTTAGGCCCTGTGTTCACGATAACGAGGTTATGTTGCTCACAAAGGTCTAGCATTGACTTCCCGTTGTTGTCGGTATAGCACTCTAAATCCTGCATGTGAACATTCATGTCACCTAATAGGACAATCTCGGCACCATTCCCGAAACCCTTAATATCAGCGCTTACCCATTCCACTAA
Source organism: Dermacentor andersoni (assembly GCF_023375885.2). Classification (NCBI taxonomy): domain Eukaryota; kingdom Metazoa; phylum Arthropoda; class Arachnida; order Ixodida; family Ixodidae; genus Dermacentor; species Dermacentor andersoni. Next base: position 93,234,441 of record NC_092819.1, on the reverse strand, counting down.
CTCTTTATTCTTCTCTCGGCAATAATTTCCGGTCCACAAATACGTAACGCCCAGCCTACTCCCTCGCCTGTCGCGTTGGGGGTCTGCGTTCCATTGTCAGGTACATTCTCGTTCACAATGGTGGCCCTGTTCAGCTTTTCCTCGGCTACTTCAAGTCTCTTTTCAACTACCATCCGTGCATCACGCTCCCTGTTTAGCTCATTTTTGAGCTCTTGCACCTGTTTGAGAAGCTCTTCATGGATAGCCTCCATTTTCTGCAGCCTAGTATCGACATTAAATTGTGTGCCAGTTGATTTGATGCCCTCTCTATTCTCATCCGTCTCCTCATCTGCCTTGAGGGACCCTCCGCGTACTGCCTGCTTTCCCGGCTTTCTGGTCATGTATTGCACGGCTTTTTGCAAATACTAAAATACTATAATAGTGGTACTACTAATGCAAATACTTTACTACTATAATACTATATCAATGCAGAGCACGTGCCTTTTAGCAAAAACCGATACGCACAGGATCCAAATTTTCAAAATGTCGCAAAGCAACTCTCACCACTTTTCCAAAAGGAATCAATGCCGCGGAGACCGAAGGTATGACACGCTCTCGAACGCGCACAACCACGCTCTCACTTTCCTACCAAAACACGCACAGTAAAACCACTAATAGCTATTAGTCTTCCCACTTCCAAGCTACCATTTAAAGACTACAAACACTCAACGTCCCACCCGACTCCACGTGTTGAAGCACGTGGCACGAAAGGACGCTCTAACCATCCTGCAAAACCAAATGTACAGGATACACAACCGCGCACACGAAATACGAGAGACAAACAAGGAAAGAAAAAAACCACCCAATTACTATTTAAAGGCAAAAAAAATCAGCAAATAAAAAACAGAAGCAAGCTCAAAGCATGCACAAAACTTATGATTTCGTCGCCGCCACGGAGCCCCGAAAAGCACGTCCATTCGCCACAAAATCCAAACACCGCAACATCGCAATGCTGACCGCAGCGCCACTACGGCCATTGTGGTGGCGGCATGAATGGAAGGAGCACGCTTTTGCCCAAACATACAGGCGCTGGCGCCACCTCTACTTCTAGCCACCATAGAGGAGCCGAGCTGCATACGAGCGTGTTCATACATGATGCGTTTCGGCAGTGCGGCGTGTCGCTACATTGCTTGTGCTAATCACATTAACGTAGACGTACATCGTGACATGGGTTCTGCCGTAACATTTTATGGCGCAATATATCTTTAAATAATAATTTGCAATGTCGCAAAGCTGCTTGAAGCCAGAAATCCTTGAACTAACCATCGTTCCCACGCTGACTGAACCACCATACTTGCACTTCCAGTAGACTTCAGACACAACTTAAGTACAGTGAACTACCTAAAGTCTGCAGTGAAGCCCCGCCCACGCCCTCATAACCGCCAGACACTGTTCGCGAGGTGGCAAATAGTTCGTACTTCAAACTTTCCCTGTTACCTAAATAAGGTGTTAACGACCAAAATAAGTTATAAGCAAATAATTTTATATGTTTTCATTCGTCTATTGTAGTGGATGGTGAAAGCCTAATTATTTATTGAATATAAATAAAATTCTTGCTTGCTGCAACTATTTACTGTCGAGTTTCACTGCAGTTGGCATTGAAGTTTCTATTGTAAAACGAGCTCACCAGCGAAATGAATTGTACCGCGGACTTTTGAAGACTGAAATGCTGACTCCGTACACTTTGTCCACGCCTGTTGCCAATCTCATCATTTCCGCCGATGAAGACTCTTCAAAAGCAGCAGACGCTCTGGACATAGGCGCCGACTACGGTGGAGCTCCGGGGCCCAAGCCCCCTCCGGAGTATTCCGGGAAGGGGGTGGGGGGCTCAGTCTCCCCACACAATGCCGAAGCCTCCCCCCCCCCTGCACACACACACACCTGAAGTGCCGTTACCAGAGCTTTGCCACCCAGATCATTTGAGGTTTCTTTCGACTTTCCTCGACCTTTTCACTTGAAATTTTCCTGGGGCAACTAGCTTACCGCATCATTGTTGGCGCGGACGTGCACGGCTTTTAATTCACACTTTCGCTTTCTTTCTGCAAATCCTGACAAAAGGAGGACACGCTCATTAGAAGCACTAGCGGCGGCTACCTCATCCGTATCTTCTCACTTCAATTTTTTTTTTATTTTCACTGTAAACACCATGCACACACAACATATTTAAATATACACACAGGACAAAGTTTATCACATTTTTTTAAGGAGACGGAGGAAGCCAATTAAAAATTACTTCTAAAGGTGTGGACAGATTGTTTACTTCCATTATGATTACAAACGTTGCTGAAAATCACCTGCGTCCTTAGCAATACTGCTAGTTCTGGGCCTATGCAAATTAATACAAAACACCATTGCAACTCAGGTTAATAGGTAATGCCAGTCGGAAAAAAATTGTAGCCAATTAGTAAATCGCTGAAAACACCTCAGTTAGATGTCATTTTGGGGTGCCTACAAATGCCTCACTGACACCTCGAAAATAAGGACAGTATTTCTCGAGTTAGATAATTATTTGCAATTATATCGAATTAAATTTCAGTAACGAAAGAATTACTGGCGGCTACTCCACGGTTCTGGAAACGATATGCACTAGGTGTTCTTCGAGTAACGAACTGCTCATTTTTTAAGCCTTGATGCATGATAGTTGGGGAACACTGTATAATTCACTCGTAACTGAAATGAGACCAAGCCGGTTGCACTCGAAATCAGAATCAGTAGCAGTCACACACAGCAGCGCTTATACCCGGGCTCACAGAAAAAGAAAAGCGAGGAAGAGAGAAAGAGAGAGGCCGCAGTTTCGCCGGAGAGGCGAAGCAGCATTAGTGATAGCCATGTATGCAACAATTACAAGACCGAGAGGACTCAGGTTGTGAAATTTAACTGTCTCCTAATACGAGGTCTCGTATATACTCATTTAACGCCGTCACTTCAGTGCTCCATTCTTCGAGGTCACATGAAGTTTCAAGGGCAGCTGTTATTAAAGGTTATACCGTATTTACTCGAATCTAGGCCGACCCCAATTCTAAGCCAACCCCCTAGAGTCCGAAGCCAATATATATATATATATATATGTTACCTCGAATGTAGGCCGAATAAAAAAAAGCGAGGACAGCGTTCACAAAATGCAAACAGCATTTATTGAATCTGAACGTGCAGAGCTCATTCAACGTCGTCGTCGCTGTGTTCCTTGTCACTGTCACCTTCAAACAGTGCACTATCTTCGGTACCGTCAAGCGCATTAGATATGCTGCACTTTTTGAAGGCGCGCACGATCAAAATACCTGGGATGTCGTCCCACGCTGCCGCTAACCAGCCCGCCAGCTGCGACAGCGATGCACGTTTGATGCGGCCCGTTCCGTTAGCATGTGGCCTTCGTCTTGTCGACCAGTCCGTGTAATATTTCCGCAGACGATCCTTGAAAGGTTCGTTGATGCAGACATCAAGTGGCTGCAACTGGCCCGTCATGCCGCCCGGTATGACAGCGAGGTCCGTGTTCCCTTGGGCGAGCGCAGCCTTCACGTTGTCCACGGTAAGAGTCGACGACAAGGAACGAGTTCTTTGTCAAAAGGGCTCCTGGACGCCGTCGCCACACGATCTTAACCCACTCTTCCACCATCGCACCCGTCATCCACCCGTTCTCATTTGCCCGCACAATGACATTTCTTGGGAAAGTTTCTCGAGCAGGCAGTGTCTTGCTTTTAAATATCATATAAGGAGGGAGTTTGTGTCCATCAGCTGCGCAGCACAGCATCACAGTTGTGGGCTGCTTCTCGTAGACCGCAGAGCGCACCTTCACCTCCTTGGCACCCTTTTCATTCACGGTGTACGCCACTGGCATATCAGAATACACGGTCGTCTGGTCGGCGTTGCCGATTTGCCCAAGGTTGTAGCCTGCCGGTTCTCTATTTCGCAGCACGTAGTGCTGAAAAGCTATCAGCTTTTCTTCCAAATCGCTTCGCAGCTTCTGGGTGATTGAAGTGCGACGTCGGAGGCTGAAGCCGAAGCGCTTCATGAATTTTTGAAGCCAGTCCCGGCTGGCTTTGACATCCTTTGGCGTTAGGCCTCGTTCCCTCGAAAGTTCCCTAGCTTTCGCTTGGAGCACTTCTGTTGTCACTGCAAGGGCAGCTGCTCTCTTCGTCCGAACAAAGTTGGCCAAAACTGTCTCCACTTCGTGGTGACGGCCTTTCTTTGGTCTGCTAAATGCCATCCTCGTTGCGGCGCACGCAAAAAGCTGCTGTCGTTGTCCCCTCCAACGACGGACGTTTTTCTCGTCATCGCCGAAGTCCCGCCCGGCTTGAAGGTTCGACGATGCCTCTGCGGTTATCACATCTTTTCGCTTGAAAGCAGCACTGTAGTGGCATCTCCTGCTTGGTGCCATCGCGATAACACCACGCCGCACACCGATACGGTCGACACGACACAGGTCAAAATGGCGACCTCGATTCTGTACGGTTGGCCACTGGCACGGCTAGTAGCGGCTGCGATACTGACTTTCCTAGATGGCGCTAGCTATGCACCATATTTAGCAGTTTCAATGAAAAAGTGGCTCGTTTTTTAAAATCCTCGAGGCTAAGCCGACCCTAGAGTTTGGAATATGATTATTTGAAAAAAAACTATCAGCCTAGATTCGAATAAATACGGTATATATATATATATATATATATATATATATATATATAAAACTAGGCTGATGATGATGATGATATATATATATATATATATATGTGATTGGCTAGCGGAGTAACACAACGTCAGGCGGTCCATCTACCTTGTTTGCCAACTGCTGTTTTTTTTTCTAAGTTGTATCCTACTATAGTAAACTTTGTCGGAAACTCTATGCTTCAAAGGAGTTCTGCGGCAGGGCGCAGGAAGCTTCATGGGACATTTCGTTGCCGGCCTGAATAGGATTAAGAAATCCGCGAGCCCACACCTAACATAATATTGTTTATTATACTTCAAATAAGGCCCCGATGAATGGTGTTGCATTTGAGGGCGGACGGACAAAATTTAATGAATGAGACGCATGATAGATTGATAAATAGCAGATTAATATTCACCAGATGTTTTTAATCAAGTGTGGTGCCCGGCAGTTGAGTCCCCCAAGCCCCTACCTTATTCTAGGAGTGGCTATAGCGCAAAAAAAGAAAACACACATTTGCCTTCTTCCCATTTTCTAACCCGCAAACATATCGGGGCTTGCTTTTCCACCTAACTCATATCGTAAAATGCAAATGCACTTATATCAGCACTAAGTCATTTATGACCTCTTTTTGTTTCAGTTTGGAACGCCCTGGATCATTTCATATACCTTAATTGAAAGCCCATATACTCATCAAACACGTAGGTTAATACTGCGTTCCCTTCTCAGACTGTGATATCGAATAACCAAGGTTTTCTTTCCTCTTTTTTTTTTACTGTCTATAACTCTATTTAACGCAAATAAATGATAAAAGCAATGACTACATGACTACTGCGCACAATCAGAACACTACATATTAGTTGGAAGTGACTCGTCAGGTACCTACGATTATTTTTGTTTTCACTTTCTCTCGATTTATTGACACATCTCTATGTGATCTAAAGGCAACCTTCGCGGAGAAAGAGAGAGAATATATTTTAGTCAGAGGCCTACCTGCTCTTATGCCTCTCTGCGATTGCGCTGAGCGCTGCTCGACAGCGCCGCCGTTTTTTCTCGCTCCGTCCCCTGATTTTGTCTTTTCATCCCCTTTCACCTGCAGGCAAGTTGGCACTGCGCCCCGTTCAGAAGCAGCTGTCTGCTAGCTTCTGATTTCAATCATCGCGTTAATGTTTACAACAACAAGAAAAATTACAGCAGAAACCATCTGTAATGAGTGTCAATGACGGCTTAAACTTCTTTGAAATCCACTAAAATCCCGATGAGTTGCGGCTTCAGCATGCAACCTTCCCTCACCCTCCACCCCTCACCACACTGCTCCTCTCGCGTGTTCCCAACCCCACACCACATTCCCTAGGATTTATTCGCATCGAATAATGGGCCACTTCATCTTTATCACATCGTCTCCGCGAATCGGCTCTGTTTACTATGTCACTGTCTCCAGGAGCGGCCTACTTTAGTCAACGAGGAACCGACCCAGAAGATGCGCAAATACTCGGGGAGGACGGCACAGAAAGCTGTGCTTTCATGACAGAAATAAAGGAATTATGCGCTTGAGGGCGTATATTTACTGCAGTGGGGATATTTAGGTACCGTTCACCATTGCATAATTCTGCAGAGGACAGGGTCACTCACCCGCCCATCTTGAAAGTAGCACAAATGACTCTATAAGCGAGTTTGTTTCACAGTCGACTCTCGCTAATTAGTGTTCCGTTAATACGGCTTTTCGCTTAATTCAAACGTACCGGAAAGCGGTGGCGGGTAACCATACATTGCCATGGACAGAAAACTCGTTTAGTTCGAACGCAATAGCATGCCGTTTCGGTTAATTTGACCACCATCGGCGCCCCCCCTCAATTCGCAGACTGGTTATTAAAAGCTAAGAAGCGCAAGAAATTTATGAGACGGCGCTACTACTTCCCCAGGCGACGGCGGTAATCGCAGCAACCTATCACGCAATGGTCATGGCAACTTGAGCTGTGCCGTGGGCGATGCCGCTTTTGAGAATTTCAGCCAGAGCCGACAACATTGTTGAGGCCCGTGGGCCACTGACCGACGACGACACGTATAGTCATTGTAATACAGTATTGAAGCAGTTTCCGACGGCGACTGACTACTTCAAGGAGTAAAGTACATCTGAATTCGTTAATTTTGACGCCGTTTATCGATTTGAAATTTCAAATAATTCGACTAAATCTTGTGGTCCCAAAAGCGGCTACCTAACGGGTTTCTGAGAGCATATGCTCCATCACGTGGAGCTGGAGGCGCACGACTCCTCGTCCACTCCATCCTTCACAACCGCCTCACAACATCTCGAAAATGTTATGACCTCTCGGCTTTCGTTGATTGTCTCTGGCACCTCAGTGGTGCTTTCTCCGACGCTGAGACATACTAGTGCATTTGAAAATTGTGGACATGCCAGGTTAAAGGGGCCCCGATTCAATTTTCTAACCAATCATGGTATGACAGCAGTATTAAATTAGGCCGCCTCACGAATCTCCTGCTGGAAATTTCTTTTTCACCCTTCAAGCACAAGCGAAGTCGACGTAGTTGTCAGAGCCGATCAGCGGCTTTCTCTCTCATTTGCACAAGAGCGATGAAAGCTATACAGGGAAGACGACAAGGGGGAGCAAGGGTGAAATGCTCAGCTGGCCGCGCCCAATGGTTGAATACGAGCCTGCTCGTGGCGGCACCCCGTGACGGCCGCAGTACCTACGCTACACTTTTTAATCTCTGACGCCTGTCTGACGCCAAGCGCAGCGGTCGCAGCATCGCGCGACTGTCGTGTAGACCGGCAGTGCAGAGATGAAATGTTTTTTTTATGCGTTGCATATTGCAATCACTCAGTTCAGCCCTTGGGCGCGGCCGGGCAGCCACCATTGACCTTTAGCGCAACCACGTGACGTGACGTCACGACAGCCGAAGGAAAAGCTGGGCCCCAACTCGCGCGCGGACGCAGCCACCACCTGACTCCTGCTCCTCCCGCTAGGGGCGCTGCGCCGGCGCGTGACGTCACGGAGGAAAAGCTGTGCCCCACGGAGGAAGGAAACTAAGGAGAGGCCCTGACGTCACTCTTTGTGAAGCAAAAGTGAAGCCGGAATTTGGCGTTGCTCATGGCGATGCTCCGCCTTTTGGGCCACCCTCCTCTCTTGTTTACATCTTTCGCGAAACCACGCCGCGCTGCGCGTGGTGTCGCGCGCGGAGCGTGCGCGCTCGCGCAACATCTGGCAGAGCACGGTGCAGGTAACACAGCGCAACAAGACACGGTGACTAACGCAAACCCGCCCACTCAGCGCCTTTGCCACGGCCCGAAACCTACCAGAGCAACACGTGTGAGCGCTCAAAACCATAACAACGCCGCCATGGTGGCCCAAAAGGCGTGGCCATACAACAAAAAATAAATAAAAAAGCAGCAGTAAAATGAGAACCTACTACGTCATTTCCGCCACACTTTTCTCCTAGCGCGCGGAGGGGGTAGGGCCTCTCCTTAGTTTCCTTCCTCCGTGCTGTGCCCCAACTCGCGCGGTCGCGCGTGGCCGCAGCCACCACCTGACTCCCGCTCCTCCCGCTAGGGGCGCTGCGCCGGCGCGTGACGTCACGGAGGAAAAGCTGGGCCCCAACTGGCGCGGTCGCGCCAGTTGGGGCAATATGCGCCAGGCAATATGCAACGCATCCTTGGCTTAACAAAGCTAAGCCTGGCCATTTTTTCTTTTTGAGATCGCAGACAAATATACTTTTCATTTATTCAACTCAAATAAGCACTAATTGTATTACTGAGAAAGTTATGGCGAGCAACAACTCGGCCTATAGTTAAAATTTCTTTCTCTATGCTACAGATGTCCCGGGTCCAGCTGCTTGCGATAAGCTGCATGACAACATTGCGGAAGCGAGAGCAAGCGATTTTTCACAGCTTTTGGCATGAGATTGTAATTCCCTGCTGCATATCATTTGGCTCACATGTTCAGAGGAGCGTCGTTAAGAGATCGGCGACGTATTTCCGGGCCTCTTTAAAGCTCTCATAGATTTTGTCATGTATTTTTATCCTTTTCTTACAGCGACTGCTGCGATATTTTTTAAAGCTTTCTATGTGTCTTCTTACGACATGCAAAAAAAGCTATCACCATCACGTACGCACAAAACTGAGAATGATGAATATTGAGAAAAATATTACCGCATTGACGACAAATCCGGCTTGAGATATTGTGGCGAACGGACGTGCTTTTCGGGGCTCCGTGGCGGCGACGAAATCATAAGTTTTTGTGCATGCATTGAGCTTGCTTCTGTTTTTTATTTGCTGATTTCTTAGCCTTTAAATAGTAATTGGGTGGTTTTCTCCTTTTTATTGTCTCTATCTTATTTCGTGTGCGTGGGTGTGTTTCGTGTACATTTCGTTTTGCAGGATGGTTAGAGTCCCCTTTCGCGCCACGTGCTTCAACATGTGTAGCCGGGTGGGACGTTGAGTGTTTGTAGCCTTTAAATGGTAGCTCAGAAGTGGCAAGACTAATAGATATTATTGGTTTTACTGTGTGTGTTTTGGTAGGAAAGTAAGAGCGTGGCCGCGTGGTTGAGCGCCTGCGAGAGCGTGTCATACCTTAGGTATCCGCGCCATTGATTGCTTTTGAAGAATTGCTGAGAGTTGCTTTGCGACATTTTGAAGATTTGGACCCTGTGCGTATCAGTTTTTGCTGAAAGGCACGTGCTCTGCATTATTATAGTACTATAGTATTTGCATCATATTGCATCGTATTTGAAAGAAAGCCGGAAAAGCGGGCAGGGTGCGGGGGGTCCCTCAAGATAGATGAGGGGACGGGTGAGAATGGAGACGGAATCGAGTCAACCGGCGCACACTGTGATGTCGATGCTAGGCTACAGAAAATGGAGGCTTTCCAGGAAGAGCTGGTCAAACAGGTGGAAGAGCTCAAAAATGAGCTAAAGAAGGAGCGCGATGCACGGAAGGTAGTTGAACAAAGACTTGAAGCAGCCGAGGAAAAGCTGAACAGGGCCGCCATTGTGAACGAGAATGGTAGTGACAATGTAACGCAGTCCCCCGACATTACAGGAGGGAGTGCTAGCAAAGTACGTGGAATGCGTGCAACCTGTTGAAGGGTTAGCTGGAAAGAGTGGCACCTACCTTGAGGCCACCACGCGGAAAAAGCAGGAGCACAGGGGAGAATGCCCCTTGCAGAGTCCGAAACAAGCGGAAATGGACAAAGGGAAGCAAGGATAGGTGGGAGAGAGTGAAATGGTGATTATCGCCGGCGACTCAAACCGGGCTAGGTGCTCGGAAGCAATTTCGGAGAGGGTGAAAGGCGATAAAAGAGTGGCCGTAGAGACATTTACAGTGAAGACACTGGGTTCTGTCATGGAGCGAGCAAAAGAAAATCTCATGGAAAATGTCCATGTGCGCACCCTAGTCATAGTAGCAGGTGGGCTAAATGACGTCCTAAATAGGAAAGGGACAGGACTAGCCCAGCGCTTGGTGAAGGGGGTGGACGACTTGCGCGAGCTATCCCTCAGGTGCAGATCATAGTGTGCACGGTGCCGGAGGTGCCTGTACGTGACAGGGACGAACGAAGAGCTGTAGTGGTTGCTAATGAGGCGATATGGAAAATGAGCCGAGAGAAAGGCTTCAAGGTTGTCGAAGTAAACATGGAAGTGAGAAGGTGTAGTGGTTTTAAACGAGACGGGATCCACTTCAATTACAGGCTGGCACGAGAAGTGGGCTGGCGACTTGGTGGTAACTCTGTTGCTTCTTTAGGAGGCCCACGGGCACTCGGGAGGCCAGAGTAGGTAGTAATGAAGAAGGTCCCCTAGGGGAACCTCAGAATGGCATCGCCGTCAATAACAGAAAAAGGAGGAAAGCAAGCAAGAGAGCTCACCATGCAATAGGCTACATAAACATGCAGGGTGGCAGAAGAAGGGAAAAGTGGGCAGAGATTGAGGAGCAGTTAAATAGAGAACAAAGAGGGGTGTATGTGGTTACAGAAACGCACCTTAGACTCGGAAGAGCTGTGATTGAGAATTACGTTTGGGAAGGGTCCAACAGAACTAAGTCAGAAAGAAAGGGAGGGGGAGTGGGAATGCTCATCCATCAGGGAGCCAAATGGAAAAGAGTAAATTTGAAATGTCAAGAGCCTCTTTGGTTATCAGGTACAATGAGTGGGAAAAAAACTTGGCTGAGGGTTACGTATTTGTGAACCGGAAATAATTGCCGAGAGAAGAATAAAGAGTTAGTGGAATGCGTAAGTGCTGATAGTAAGGATTTCGAGAATGATGCTGAAATTATCCTATTAGGTGACATGAATGCCCACATACAGGATTTAGATGGCTATACCGACAACAAGGGGAAGTCGATGCTAGACCATGGCTAGCAACATAACTTTGTTATCGTGAATACAGGGCCCAAGTGTGAAGGGCAGATCACGTGGGAAGTGGGAAACCGGCAATCGACCATTGATTACTGCCTGATGACAGCAGGAATTCATGATAAGTTGAGAGAAATGGTCATTGATGAGAAAGGGTATAGCAGCATAGGGAGTGACCATAAATGCATCATTTTGAAAATGGGATACTAGTTGGGAAAGAGAGCAAGGAGTGCAAAATGGCCAGTCCAAATTTGAACGCTGAACGAATAACAAATATAGTCACTAGAGTCGAGAAAGAACTTGGCAAATGGCCAAGAGTGGGAATACAGTGAGCTTCTAAGTGTAATAACAACAGCAATAGGGAAAGCGAAACAACATGTTCGTTGGAATGGAAAAAAGAAAGCGAAAAGCTGGTGGAACAGGGAGATATGAGAAGCAATCGCCAAACAACAGAGAGCATCCTGGGAGCACATGCAGGCAAAGAAGGTGCAGTTACCGCAGGATGAAGTATCCAGTAAATGGAAAATATACCAGGAGAGAAAGTCTCTGGTTCAAATACTAGTGCAAGCCAAGATAAAAGGTGAAAGTGAATGTTGGCTGTCAGAAATACATGAGGAAAAGAGGGCCGCACCTAGAATATCTTGGAACCACCTAAACTTATTAGGCAGGAAGTCAACAACACAACAACATATCCTAGACGAAGATGGAAACAAACTGGAAGGGGAAGTGGCTTTAAATTATATCCGAAAAATAACAGCCGAATCTTTCCAAGGCAATGACGAGGTTGTATTCGAAGAAAACAAGAGCATGAAAGAGAACCACATGGAAAAGGAGCTGGTGCTGACAAATTTCAACTAGAAGAAAGTCAAAGAGAAAATTCCTAAGCGCACAGCCACAGGGCTAGACGAGGTTCCCGTTAGGCTGATTAATGAACTATGACCAAAAAGTAAGGAAGCTCTGGTGAAAACAGTGGAAAAAACTTTAAAAAAGGTAAGGAGGAGAAAGATAGAATTCACTCGTATAGACCATTGACCATTACATCGGTAATATACAGGGTAGCAATGCCGGCAATCAAATTAAAGCTTCAAGCATGGGCAGATAATAATGGCATTATGGGAGAACTTCAGAATGGCTTCAGAATAGGTAGGCGTTTACATAACTTATTTGTTCTTACTCAGTGTACTGAAATATCAAGAGTAGAAAGCAGACCATTATATGTGGCGTTTTTAGACATTACAGGACTGTATGACAACGTAGACCGCAACATTTTGTGGGATATTCTAGAAGAGGAAGGCTTAGGTGACGATTGTCTGCAGCTTTTGAGAGAGATTTACCTAAAAAATACCGTTTGTGTTGAATGGGAAGGGATGAGGAGCGAGGAGAAAGTTCATATCAAAAAGGGACTGAGGTAGGGGTGCCCTCTATCCCCGCTGCTGTTTATGATGTACATGGTGAGGATGGAGAGGTCGCTAAAAGGAAGTAATATCGGGTTTAATCTCTTATACAAACAGGCGGGTACAGTAATAGAGCAGCAGCTCCCAGGTTTATTTTTTGCGGACGACATTGTGTTGATAGCTAACAAGCAAAGTGATTTGCAATGTCTGGATAATATCTGTGGACAGGAAGGCAGGAATTTAGGTTTTAAATTTAGTGTTAGAAAATCAGGTGTTACGGTATTCAATGAAAACAGTGAACAGACAGTGGCAATACAGGGCCAGGAAATATCTCTGGTAAAAGAATATAAGTACCATGGTATATGGATAAAAGAAGGCAATAGATATATGGAAACACAGGAAAAAAAAATAACAGTGAAGGAGAAGAGAAATGCAGCCATAATGAAGCACAGAGCGCCATAGGGATACAATAGTTACGAGGTCCTCTGAGGTATATGGAAAGGTGGAATGGTTCCAGGACTTTTGGAAATGCGGTTATTTGCTTTAAATCAGGGTACAATGAGGACTCGATGGGAACCAAAGGTCAGTGGGTCGTCTCGCATTGGGAGCTCACGGGAAGACTACAAATGAATCTGTGCAGGGTGATATGGGCTGGAATAGTTTTGAAGTGAGGGAAGCTCGCAGTAAAATTGAGTATGAAGAACGACTGAGGAATATGGAAGAAAGTCATTGGGCTGGGAGAGTGTTGAGGTATCTGTACAGGAAAAACATTGATTCACAGTGGAGGAAAAGAACTAGGAAGCTTACCAGCAAGTATGCGGCCTGTAGGGCGGGCAACACAGCCACAAAGAACGTCAAGCGGAACGTCTGAGAGGCTCAAATAATCTTATGGGTGGCGGCAATAGAAAAGAAACCTGCCATGAATAACTACTTAAAAGGAAAAAACGAAATCAGAAAAGAAACAATTTATGATAACTTAAAGGGAAGCTCATTACTTTTCGAAGTGAGATCAGGATGCCTTAGAACACGCACTTATAAGGCGAGATATAAGGAAGAAGAAGAATGTGCTTGCTGCGGTAAATCTAGGGAAACGAAGCATGTCTTATTAGAACGTGAAGACTTCTGCCCAGCAGTCGATTTAGGCACCACTGGCCTCCTTGAAGCCCTTGGGTTCAGCGAGAGCAGGGGAAATGTAAACATGCCGGCAAGAGAGATTAGTAAGAAGCAATTGGAAGATTGGTGGAAGTAGGGAAAAAAATTAAATTATGGGGTTTTACGTGCAAGAACCCCTTTCTGATTATGAGGCATGGCGTAGTGAAGGACTCCGGAAATTTTGACCACCTGGGGTTCTTTAACGTGCACCTAAATCTAAGTACACGGGTGTTTTCGCATTTCGCCCCCATCGAAATGCGGCCGCCGTGGCCGGGATTCGATCCCGCGACCTGGTGCGCAGCAGCCCAACACCATAGCCACTGAGCAACCACGGCGGGTGGTGGAAGTAGGGAGACGACAGAAAACAGAGACGTACAAAAGCAAAGTTTGCAATAGGTGGTCAGAAAATTTGATTGTGGGAGTGCATATTGGTTTTTATCTCTATTTCTTTCTTTATCTAGGTAGGACATTAGGCAGTATAATAGCAAGAGCTTGATGGTGCAACCCACTGCCCCGTTCCAAAGGGGACGCTCATAACATTCATCCATCCAGCGATGAAGCTGCATGACGACATTGCGGAAGCGAGAGCGATTTTTCACAGCTTTTGGCACGAGATTGTAATTTCCTGCTACATATCATTTGGCTCACATGTTCAGAGAAGCGTCTTGAACAGATCGGCGACGCAGTTCTGGGCCCCTTTAAAGCTCTCGTAGATTTTGTCATATTTTTTAACATCCTTTTCTTACAAAGACTGCTGCGACAGTTCTTTTGAAGCTTTCGATGTGTCTTCTTATGACATGCAAAAAAAGCTATTGCCATCACATACACACAAAACTGGGAGTAACGAATATTGAACAAAAAAAAAAAAAAAGAAAAATCACCACATTGATGACACGAGGATTGCTTGTAATCAGTGTGCTGTGTAAATCTTCTTTTGCTATGCAAGTTTGCCACTATCACCCTATCTTTAGCAAGCCTTCCTGAATCAGTCATAGTTTTGCGAATTTTGCTGATGCTGGTTCTAGAAGTATTTAAGTTTAATATTCAACAAAAAATTAATTTATAAGAAAGCGCATGACCTCTTGTTCCTTCTTTGCTGCTGTGTTGATGTGCTTCCAAATATCAGTCACGAATGCACTCCAACTTGCCCACCTTTCCATTTTCTTGTGGCTTCACAACTTCTTTTACTGGCCACATCACGTATAAAATATTCAACATAATATTCTACAACAGCATACAGAGAGAAGACACTTCTGTGTCTGTCCCCTGTAACACTTCTGTGTTACAGGGGACATTAGCCCACAGACTTCTTCGTAGTTCCCACAAAATATCAAGAGGGCATGGCTGTCTTGCTTGCTTTTTTCATCTGGCTTTACCCGTGCAACTGGTGGAAGAGAAATAGTCACAATCACTAATTCATCATAGGCAACATATCTTATTCATAGTCAGCCATCCAGCCCCAATTTGGTGTGACAAGTTGAATTCCCCCTATCTCGAGCTTCTACAAAGTGCTGCTATTCAAGATGCCACTCTCCCACTAGGCATACAATACTAATAACTGTGGCGCAAGCACAAGCTTTTATTGTTTACTAAAAATATACAGGGCACCTTTTCCATTCTCCAACATTTATGATCTAGCACAGTCGTCGAAGGCCCAAAACCTGCCCAGTTCAGCTTTTAGTTTGGTAAAAATGGCATTTATTGAGTGGCTGCAATATCCCAATGCTTCACTGAGTTACAAAATGCTGAAAGTCACAGAAGTAGCCAGGGAGGTGGGGCACACCAAACATGTTACCCCCCTCCCCGCCCCAAGCCACTTAGTAAAGTGAAGATATGGATTCACTTTGGTTGACTGAGGTTCTTCAATGTGCACCTAAGGTTACATAAAAGAATGCTTTCCCATTCTACCACAACCAGGATGTGGCTGCCTTGAGGCAAGCATTCAAATCTACAACCTCATTTTCATTAGAAAGAGAACCACCATGAAAAGAATTAAGAGAGCCATGGTGGCCCAAGAAATTACTGATCTATCATGGCACTAGCCACCTTGTATTTCGCACTTGTAACATGGGTGGTGGTTGTGCACGTGCTACAGCTTCCTCACTGGTGCCATTCAGTGTGGTCAGTTCATTGTAGCTTGACTGGTACATGCATGCATTATGTGCAATGCCTAAGCATCATCATAAAAAGAAATGGTATGTTTGATAAAAACTGCACATCACACAAACCCACAGGACATTTTTAACACTTGTACTACCAGCAAATTGTGAACTAATCAGTGAATGAACCACACAACCGGTTCGTGGTTTTACATTTCCTGAGGAAAAAAAAAAAGTGCTGACCGCATTGGTTGCTAGTGGCTCAAAAAAAAAAAAAAGGGCAGACATATCACTGCCCAATGTAAACAAACAAAGAGAAATTGTCTTGCCTGGTACTTATTGCTGCATTGGCTTTGACACCCAAGTACTGTAGCTAGAGTAAACAATGTCTAGTGTAAATGTGTTAGAGGAAATTTTAGGATTAATTGGTTACAGTGTTTATTACAAGCTTGGGTTTTCCCACTCAGACCTATACCTAACTACATAAGTGTTCTTGCATTCCACCCCAATCAAAATGTACCCACCATGGCTGGGAATCAAACCTGCAACATCGCTCCCAGCAACAGAACAATGTACTGATTGAGCAACTGCACTGTGTATGCCCTGGTGCATACAAACAGCAGCAGCAACACAACTACTGGGTGAATGCCACACAAATAGCAATATCATTTGCTTAAAATAACTTCACTTCGAATGCTGCGAAAGCAGGTGTTATGCCAAACAAATGCCAAGACTTTCTTGCCTTATTGTTCATGTGACCCACAGTGCATCAGGCTGACACCATGAGTCAGAATATTCAACAAATATGTCAGGAAATCTTGCACATAGTATAACACAGTTTTGTCAATTCATCAATGCGGCATTTATTGAAGCTGGCCAGCCACAATATCTCCAAAATAAGCGACATAGTGCGGGTTAGCTGGCTTCTAACAAGTAACTGCCGTCACCAACACGCAAATGGAAAAGGAAATGCGAGGTCACCTCGGCATCAAAATCCCATTATAAATCTTCAGTCCGAATGCTTCAGTACCATGTTAACATTTTTAGGACTTGTGAGTCTCTAGAGAAGTTTTGGCCGTTTCCTTTTCAGTAAGTGGTTGTAGTCAGAAGAGATGTGTTCGCATCACGTGCTGCATACAAAGTCACCGTACATTCTGAAGCAGTACTGTTTGCTGTGGTTCACAAGGCATTCTGCACAAAGGGCACTGTTTGTTAGTTCTCAACCAGCCCGTGATGCAATACCAGCAGTAGACGTGGCCACAAGGTATCACAGAAGCATTCTTCGCAGAGTCGACGCACATGCAACAGCTATACTTCGATAACTCGGAGTGAATATTATCACTGGTTCCCGACGTTTTGAGCGACCTAACAGCTGACTGAAGTGACACCCCGAACTCAATGAGCGACAGCCAGCCTAACACTTTGTAGTAGCGCGCAACATCTGGCGTAGAAAGCCAGTTTCTTATCAGTACATATCTGATTCCTGTCAACCTCTTGGCAGGACTGTAGTATCCGCCGAGAAGATAGAACAATATCGTGTGCACTTGCAACGCTCTTGTAACGAGCGTGCTCAGCGCTTCACCGTCAACTGTTCGTTCTTTCTTGATGAGCTTTAACGTCCCGCGGATCAAGTTACTTCCGAATGACTGCAAGAGTACGAATGTGAGCCTCTGAGCAAGCGTGGGGACCGTCTTGAGGGACCGGCCGAGTTGCAAAATGTGCACGTATTCCTCGCCCAAAGTCTGGAAGCCACTCAGCGTCGTTGCGCAGTAGTATATGAGGCTGGCTAATGCATCCACCTCTAAACGCCACCGCATCCATGGTCGCATTCCGAGCACAGCACGGGCAATTTCTGACACATCCTTTTGCAGCGACAAGATGTGTTGCTCGTCTTTCTGGTGAGCCCGCAAAATCTCGGGCTGAAGCGCGGGTTTAAATCGCGACATTTGGGCAAAAATTCGGGCAGCTGTCACACAACTTAAGGCATCCGTTCACAGGGCAAAAACTTCAGGTGCAGAACACAACACAAGGACCAGGCACTGCAAGGACACATTCATTTTCCGCATTTTCGCGTCGCAACTCATCGAGCCTTTCTCCACTTTCTCCTGCCTTAGCCACGAGTCAGCCACTTAGCCAACGGCAGCCAGCATGTAAATTGTATTTGTTTGACGCGTTTCTTTGACGTAGTAAACTTCCATAAAAATGTAGTTCCAAATAAACTATTTATAAAATAGAGTTCGTATATGTATTATAAATTTAGTGTTGTAGATTTATTTGCAGGCTACTCGAGGCAAGCCAAGCACATCGAGTCAAGCCAAGCATCTGTAGTCATCCTGTCATGTCGGAGGAGAATAGTACCTCTGCGACTCAAGCGAAAGATGGGCCTGCTCAAGCTGAAAACACGATTTCAGGCAAGACATTCGGAGGTTCGGAAAGAAGCCGTAACCGACAAAGTAAAGAACCTATCATGGAAGGAGCGCTTGAGATAGGAGATCACTACATGGTCCGTCGTTCCGATGACACTTGGCGTAAGTTGATATTTACGTCGCAAAAGTTTGTGTCAGCTGTCCTTGCGCCTTTGAGAATTCGTTTTAGGTTGTACATTGATGCCTTATTTGTTGTTGTACAGATCCTGCAGAGATTATTCAAGTTCGCCCGTGCGATCACGACGTAGGAAAGTGGGAGTACTACGTTCACTACGAGGGATGTAAGTGACAAGTCGTAATACGTCGGAAAAGTGTATTGCCTCGGCCCGTGGTGTGAACTGGCACTATTTACGTATCTTGTGGCTTTTACCGTGTGTTTGTCGATGCAGATAACCGTCGTCTGGACGAATGGGTTGACCGTGACCGGTTCAACTTGTCGTCGTCGCAAAAAGAGGAGCTGAAGAACCCGATGGCGCAAACAGACTGCATAGAGCAGTCAGACCGAAAAATTACACGCAACCAAAAGCGGAGACATGATGAGATCAATCACATTCAGAAGGTGATTTTTACATTGTCAATGCTTATTTACACTTTGTAAGGCGATGCTGGTATTCATATTGCTGCTGCTTTTCAGACATACGCCGAAATGGATCCGACGACGGCCGCGCTTGAGAAAGAGCACGAGGCGGTAAGTGCAACGACGTAGTGTATTTCTTCGTCTTTAAACTAGTGTCACGCTAACTTTCGTTCCTTTTTTTCCCAACAGATCACAAAAGTTAAATATGTAGATAGGATACAATTTGGAAAATATGAAATTGATGCGTGGTACTTCTCACCCTTCCCCGAGGACTATGGAAAAGTGCCAAAGCTCTGGATTTGCGAGTTCTGTCTGAAGTACATGAGGCTCGAGAAATCTTACCGTTACCACCAGGTAATTGTAGCAGTGCTGTGTAAGTCTAGGTTAAGGTAGTTAGAAAAATAGTAACCATTTCAGATGCTAGGCCCTGCATCGTGTAGATGCAAGCTGTTATCGCAGTATCGTAGTGCAGAATGTTTCCATCATGTTGATACACTGTAATCAACGGGTGCTGTTAGCGTGTTGCAGAAAGAACATACATACTGTTACTATCGCCACTTGGCTCAGTAACAGATGAACAGCTTGCTTCTCCACTGAGTCTGTTTGATGACCCTGCCAAACCCGTGCGCGCAGTCGCATGGTATTTCTCGTATATTGCGGGCTTTCTTTCTTTGCTGGAAAAAGTAGACACGCAAGTGTACCTTGCTGAAAACACCCCTTGTGTGAAAGAGTAGAACAAGTGACAGCGATTCAAGAACACAAATTTTGTCCTCGTGTATTTGTGTTCTTGTCTCACTGTCAAACATTTCACACAAGATGCTTCAAAACCAACTGTCCCGATCAGTTGCGTTACTTGGAAAGACCTGATTTTGACATCTATTATGGCTCTCTACTACCCCCTAATCAACACCTTGATAATTAGAACAACCAATGAAAGGTCAGCTAACTACTTTTAATTAACTAATTGGGTATCAGGGACTAAAGAAATTGCCAGCAGTTTATCAACAAAACTCTAAACAACATAAACTTTGTCTTATACGAGTTGAATAGTCCGCCTTTCTTGAAAACTTGGTGCGTGATTGCTGGGATGCCCTATATTAGTACTTCCATTTGTGTTTGCATCTGACAGAAATCTGAAGGTAGAGAATTAGCATGAGCACATGAAGTCGTAGTATCGTGGAATATGTTGGCAACCATGTTGATTTCTCTGTCAGGACTATGCATTTACACAGACCCTACACAGTCCTGCATTTTGCCTAAGCATGTCTTTTAATGATAAATTCGAAATTGTGTTCAGCCCTTCACATCTATCCTTACTTAGTGTGTGCCTGTGTTCACTGTAGTCTGTGCTGCATAATTAAACTAGTAAATTATGAAGAACCACACAGTCCTTCAGAGCCTTCCAAAAACAAAAGCATTCTAACCTTTATTGTGCAATTTCTTTTTAATGGGAAATCTCCAAAATTTCTCAAATTATTTCATGACAGATTTATTGTGAAGAGCTTTTGTTATAGTATCAATATCAGCAGTTAATTTGTTATTTTCTTTCGTCTATTACTGTAATTTTTTTGTTTTAAAGTCGCAGATAGGCGTGGCCACAATAAGTCCGTGCGAGACTTGTCACTTTTTGGGACACATCCTCGATGTGATGTATTAAGAGCAAACTCTGTGTGAGTGATTTTGTGTGTGACAGCAAGGTGCGACAAAATAGGCCGTTGCATGACCAAATTGCTCGTTCTTGCCGCTCGATTGCTTGGTCCTGGAAGTCTAGAATTCATCGTGTGGACCGTGTGAGAGCACCTTGAGAAAATAGCCAGTTACACATCCGCAGGCCAGATAGATGCTTTCCTATGTCGCCACTTCTCCATGTGTTGTTGTGGCACACATCTTCTCCTTGATAGGTGTTGCTCGGTTTGTTTTGCATGCTCATTGCCACTGCACCCAAGACGAAATAACTGTTTCCATAGGTTCTACTATTTAGGCGTTGGTTGTATGCACTGTTAAAAAGTCACCAAAGTGTTTTCAGTTCGGTGTCCCAGGGGGTGCTAATATTAGCAGACTTTGTGTGGTTAGTTGTGCAACGGACAATTTTTTCGCTGCGATGTTCTTCAGTCACACGATTCTTGAAATGTGGCTGTTTCGGAAATAGACACAAAAGAGGTCGGGGCACAGCTGTCAGCAGTAGGGTCCAAATTCATGGGCAAATTGCAGCCCAAAGGGCAAGCCACTGTTAACCCTTTACTAATTGAAGCAGATGACCAAGCGTATCGCACTGCCATCTCCTTGTCACCTGCAGCTGTCGCTCGTATGGGATTTCACCGTCAAGCGACAGACTTCGGCGACAGTGATCTGCAATGCGTTGCTTGTCGTCATCACATGCAAAATAGCTTACACAGGGTTTATACTTTATTCATGGCATTGTGAGAAAAGAAAAACACCGAGGCACAGGTGGCATAGCATTTTCGCTGAGCAGCATCTACATAAGGGAGGCTGTCGAAGGCTCGAACTGTTCCTCACAGTTATCAGTACTATGTTGAAGCGCTAAACATGACTCGCTAAAGTTTTCCAGATCTTCTACTTTTGTGCTATACCATGTTTCCGGCATTGAAGAGGGTGGCCGTCGTCACCACAGCTGCCTCCGCGCCACCGTTATTAAAACCCAGGGGAACCAGACCTATGCTGCACTTATGCCAACTGCACTCATAATAATACATTTTCTGGAAAGTTTGTGCCACTTAACAGGGCCGCATCCAAACCAAAAATGCTAAAATGACTGCCATTTGTTGGTGCCGCTTATTAGACGAAACAAAATCCCTGGGCAACTGAGGCTCTTCGTTGGCATATATTGGAGAATACGCCTGGGCTAGTGAGACTTGCCTGTGGCATGTATTAATCGCAGGAGCAGGCTTCATCATAGGGGGTCGACAAGGCTTTCAGACAAGGGAGACAGCATGTCAGCTCATGCTCAGCTTAATTATCTATCTTATGCGCATGCTGCACGGTATGCACACTCCTCACAGTTTGTCTTCTCTCCTTACACTGCTGTGTGGAGGAGACAGTGATGCTTGAAATGTGCATTTCAGCAAACCTGTTGTGTTCTCATTGTTGTGATGATAGTCTCATTTAATGTTGCCCTTTTCAGAGTGAGTGCATATGGAGACAGCCACCTGGCAAAGAGATATACAGGAAAGGCACCATCTCCCTGTGGGAGGTGGATGGCAGAGATCACAAGGTATGTAATCGAAGCCTTTCCAGGCATTTTTCACACTAAATGCCAGTGCAGTTTCATTAAATTGCCCTGAGTGATGCGTATTCAAGCATCTTAGCCAGCTTTGCTATCTACCTTGCAAAAAAAGGTATGAATTTTTACCACTCCTCCCGATTGGACAAATGCGACTCAAAATTTCCCAAAAATTGCTTCTGCCTTTCATCATCAACAGCAGCCTATTTTTATGTTTACTGCCCAGGATGAAGGCCCCTGGTTTTAGTGAGACGCTATTTGTGAAAATAAACTCACTGTATGCATATACCTACCGTATCTACATGATTGTAAGTCGACTCTAATGTAAGTCAACCCCCCCCCCCCACATCGCGTGTGAAAGGGAAAAAAAATATAGAGCATACCTGCAGGTGCATTCCATAATCAAAATGTATTAGTAGCTGGCATAGTCACTGGACTACTACTCCTCACTAGTGCTGCCATCGCCATTGCTGTTATGGTCCCGAAGCACAACGCTGTCCAGCGAAATTCCGCATTTGCATACACAAGTGCATTTGCATACATTACGCCAACCAGACATGTCTGGTTGGCGTAAGTTCGCGGTCTTCTGCCATGAGCCACTCGTACTAACGGCAGAGCAGGTCCTTAAAAAGCGAAGATCCAGGCTTGTCTCATGACCATGTCGCACCTCACTGGCAGGGACCGATCATGCATTTCAGCGACGTACGCCACAAGCTTGGCCTTCAGCTCCAGAAAGCAGCCCGACTTCGGACTGCGGAACTCTCTTTGCTAGCTGTCACAGGTGAAACTTTTGCTTCGCCGCCGTCGCCACTCTTGCACCATCCATTAAGAAACGCCAAACTTGTGGCCCGCTGCACAGTTATTTGTTTCTTCAGCGTAAAGGATGGCAGCCCTCTTCAATGCCGCTGTGAACGAGTGCCAAATGTTTAGTGGACTCGGAGCACTCATCACGACTGAGGAAGCATGGAAGTAGCATGAGGCCGGCACTCAAATCGAATGCATGAGAAACTAAAGAGCTACAGGGAAACAGAAACATGCGAGCCACAAGCGGTGTCTGCACTTCCATGAACTATCGACACCCCCACATGACTGCTGCGTGCACTGTAAAACTCTCAAAAATGTCGAAAAACCCTTCCAAAATTTCCCCGAAAGTGAAAAGCTACGGGTGGGGCCATAGAGAAAACATAAAATTGGAACTACATTGTAGCTCCCCTGATATCCCGTTAGTGTCGCTTTTTTTTTTTCGGTGCCGTGTTTTGGTTTCGATTGTAAGTTGACCCCCTCATTTCTGATTTTCAGATTTTAAAGAAGAGGTTGACTTACAGTCGTGTAAATACGGTACCAGCTACACCATATTAGCTGTACAGTGTGTGGATGTTTACTATATTGTTTGGCTGAGAAAAGTCTATCCTGGAAATCAGACTATGTGCTACTATGTACTATGCATTTTACTAATGCCTCCCTTCTGTTTTCTTTTTTTTAAACAGGAACAGGAATAAACAGGAATAAGTCGTTTTTCTTTTTAAATGTTTAACGTGCTTACTAGAGAGTGACAGCATCGGGCAACATGGTGTCAGCCCGTCTTGACATAAAATAGAGTTCCGTGTCACTCAGGGAATTTGGAAATGTCAGCTTAGTAGATACCCTGGAATACCTAAGTGCCATCCATGTTTAGTGCCTTCACTGT
This sequence comes from Dermacentor andersoni, assembly GCF_023375885.2. NCBI lineage: Eukaryota > Metazoa > Arthropoda > Arachnida > Ixodida > Ixodidae > Dermacentor > Dermacentor andersoni. The sequence continues at coordinate 93,210,828 of NC_092819.1, read as the reverse complement.
TAGTGTGCTCTCTACTGCACCAGTTGTGGCACCGCTCAGTTTGATGATGACATCAACCTTTCTCACCTGTTGAATTATTTCGGATGTTTACAATCTTAAGCTATAACTATTTGCAGTGGCAGCACTGAGAAAAGTTTCAGAAACAGTGACAAATATTCAATAAATGTAATTAGGTTATTCAAATGAATAGGTGTGTCCAGTTTGCTGCTTTTTTTGCTTGCCTGCTTGCTTGCTTTATGGCAAATGTTCCCAAACTCTCTGGCCCTGGAGAACCCCACCTGCCTTCCGAGTGTGCCACAGAACCCTCCCTTCCCTGCCCGCTTACTTTGCCCACCGATATGCTCATATTTATGGCCTCGCTATGAATGTCGCCATTAATGAGTTCAACGGCTATAAAATGAGAGCGAAAGTGTGCAAGTTATTGAATCATATAAATAAGAACAACAACAAGTCTCATTGTGTGAAGTAAGAATGGGATTGGATTAGTATTAGAGCTGTTCGTGGAACCCCTGGGTTCCACGGAAATTAGTTTGGGAACCCTTACTTTACAGGATCACACTAACCTTTCGCCCACTTGACAAGTCTTCCTAAGTCTTGATAGAGGATCACACTAACCCTTCGCCCGCTTGACAAGTCTCCCTAATTGTTGTTTGTGGACTTTGGCAGTTGTGTATTTTATGGACAGTTACATGTACATCATGAATAATTCTGCTGGTTGTACCTTATGCAGTGTGTGTGAAAGTGGTAGGTAAAACCAGCTTTTGGAGACGTTGCTTAATGACACTTTGTACCTTGTTTGAAAGGCTTGAAGAGTCTGCAAACACAGTTTCAAGCTCTTCATGTCTTCCGTGCAGCTCCATAGCCTGGATTCCCAAAGCTGTATTCATGCTTGTGTGATGCAAAAAGCATATGACTATTGTGAAAAAATTGCTATGAAATGGCAAGGTTTTAGAATTCATTCAGCTATTTCTGCCAAAGTAAAATGTGCTGGGTTAGAGAAGTTGACTGTAACTGGGTGCATGATGACTACTTCCACTGGTTAAAGATAGTGTTGTCAGCAATCGACACTATTGACCTTATCTGTATTTACCTACCTTCAAGCTTGAGATAAACCACCCCATGTAATATGGATGGAAACTACATTGCAGCCTTCAGGGCCAACTTCCTTGGAGTAAAGTAGAGCTGATCAAGCCTGACCTCTGTGATGTAAAACCTTCACGCTGGTTCCTATCACTCATTTTGAAGTACTTATAGTGCTTGTACTGTGCTGCTGTATTTTATTTGTATGTTACCATTCGTTTACGTTGCGTATATGTAGTACTCTGTCGTTGCTTCACTCCAGTAGTTGTCTGAATTAACCAGTGCGCGGCCATATATCTCCAAATTATAAAGTGCTTGCTCGCATAGAGTAAGGCACATGGTATAAGCGGGACTTGATGGCAAGTCCAAATTATCAAATTGTTCTAATGATTAAGGGAAAACATGACAGATGAAAGTTCTAGTCGTGCATACCTCCCCTCACCATTCTTTTCCTGCTGCATTGTAGTCAAGTGCCTTAACAGCACGGGCAGCAGGTAAGACCAAAAACACATTAGCAAATGCCTGTTTTAACATTGGAGCATTGCATTCGGTTTGGAACATGAGATCACTGCCAAGGGTGACTAATAAAAAATGCAGCAATGTTATGTGGTGCTGAAGGAGTGCTGACACATGACTTTCAGTTTTTGAATCTATACCACTCTCTTCTTGCAAGTAAACATGAAACTTGCACATATGAAGGTTGAGAAACATACAGTTGTTTGATACTGAAGTTTGTCTTGGAATGCTGTACTTGGTATCACCAACATGGTCATGGTGTCATGGCACAGAGGGAAATTTGCTGATGTTGTGTGCCAATACGGCTACATACGATGACATTGAACAGAAGAAAACAAACAAGAATGCTACGCACGCTTCTGGCTGTGCTTGCAAGTGGTAGCCATAGCAATTGCTGGAGCAGAGCAAGCCATTGAATCATGACCTCATTGTGTAGTCACGCTCAGGTTACTGACTCTGAAAGCAGGTCCTTAGAAACAAATACTATTACAGTAAATTATTTAGGGTGCACTGATGCTTGCCAGTGTTCTTTGTAGAGTTTAGAAGCCTTGGACTTTCCTTTAACACAAGAGAATGACATGTCAAAAATATCAGCACTATCTTATTTTAACGCTCTCAACTCCGGTTATGTTCATTGGTTTCTTGGGGCACAGATCTACTGCCAGAACCTGTGCCTCCTGGCCAAACTTTTCCTGGACCACAAGACGCTATACTTTGATGTGGAGCCGTTCATCTTCTATGTGCTGTGTGAGGTTGACAAGCACGGTGCACACCTGGTGGGCTACTTCTCCAAGGAGAAAGAATCCCCGGATGGGAACAATGTGGCCTGCATCCTTACCATGCCACCATACCAGCGCAAGGGTTACGGAAAGTTCCTCATCGCTTTCAGTAAGTTAAAAGTGCTTCTTGCAAATGCAATTGTTGACATTGTTGGACAAGAGTTGCCTGGTACTTGTTTTTGCAAGAAGTGGCGAAAATTGTGTCCATCATCCACTGTGGTTGCTTAGTGGCTCTGACGTTAAGCTGCTATGCATGAGGTCAAATCCCGGCCATGGCGGCCGCATTTCGAGGGGGGGCAAAATGCAAAAACGCCCATGTAGTGTGTATTGGGTGCACGTTGAAGGAGCTCAGGTGGCCAAAATTAACCCTGAGTCCCCTACTACAGTGTGCCTCATATAATCAGATCATGGTTTTAGCACGTAGACCGCTATAATTTAATTTGAATTGTGTCTATTATGAAGGGAAGGTGTGAACGGGTTGTGTTCTAGGTGTTAGCTCCCCCTGGTTATGAGTTAAACGTTTAAACCCACAATGCCCAACATCTCATCCTGGATGCACTGAATTTGTAACCTGAATGCCGATTTGAGCACAGGAAACTATGCAAAACCCACAGTAGCGTCTTTGATGTGCTGGAGTGAAGTTTCAGCTGTCAGTAGCTAAGCAAACCAATTACTAATTAATTACTCACTGTACTAATTCATTTAAAACAACATTTTCTTCTGGCACAAACGTACTCTCCTTGGCCAGAAATAAAGTTGTATGCAATGGTGTGGTGCTTTGTGGGGTTAATCAAATTGAATGAAAAGCTTAACGTCTTCATCGAAACATAGCATGCAGTACACTTGATGCATAACATTCTCATTCATGTCATCACATGTGCACTAGTGCTAAGAACTGAGCTGAAGGTGCTTAAAATAGCATAACGTTCCTCTACGCTGCTGATAGTTGTTTTATGGATGTTCTGATGCGGCTGAGTAACATTTTCTGATTGAGCGGAAGTCTAGGTGAGTTGGCATTTGTTCACATTGAAACAGCGTGAACAAAATAGTGACCACAAGAAAGAATGATTACAATGCTAGTCCCATCCTTTTTTGCAGTCACAGTGTAACATTTCAGTGGTGAAATAAACCATTGCTGGAATTGACAAATTGAGTGACATTTATAAGAAGTGATGTTGTGGAACATACTACTGAAGAGGCAAGCAGTTATCGAAAGTGAGAAAGTGTAGGAAAACTGGAGTATCTTAACAGGCCAGTCATTTGTACAGCTTCTTTGTTTTGGAATAGACATTTAAAATTGGAACTTGGTAGGGCGGAACAGTTGGAGAACATTCTTCCTCTATAAGATGTACTACCGCATTTATTCTAATCTAATGCGCACCGTTTTTCCAATAATACGGATCTAAAAATTGCATGTGCGTTCGTTAGAATCGAGTAGTACGACCCTAAATCTATGTTACCATATCATCATCGGCATTCAAAAAATGGCTGCCTCGTATGCATTTCTAGCCTAGCTGCCATAGCTTCCTTCATGTGCATGCCTCCATATGCCTCCATGTTGTACATGTAACCGGGCACTGGTGTAACCTAATCTACCGCCTGTCTTCCCGTTTTCTGCATTTATTCAATCAGCATGGAAGCACCGACTGCGAAGACACGCAGAGTCCACCATGATGCCACATTTAAAAGGAAAGTTATCATGTGCGCTGAGCCAGACGGAAATCGGGCCGCATCACGGGTGTTCGGAGTTCCCGAAACGTGTGTGCGGTACTGGCGCAAACAGAAGAATATTTTCGCCAGCAAACCAACAAGGAAGGGTTTCAGTGGAACGAAGCAGGGCCGCTTCGCCGAAATAGAAGAGCTGCTCACGGAATACGTGCAAGAGCAGCAAGCAGCACAGCGGCCTGCGACAACCGATCTGCTGAAACTACAGGCGATGCAGTTAGCCCTACAAAAAGGACTAATGCGGAGTGACTTCAAAGCAAGCAGGTGCTGGCTATGAAATTTTATGAAAAGAAAAGGCTTTTCTCTTCGAAGGCGGACAGGGATATGCCAAAAATGGCCCGATGAATATGAAGAGAAATTGCACAGTTTTCAGCCGTAAGTTTTGAAGTTGTGCCATAGAAATGGCTACCACTTCGAACAAATTGGAAATGCCGATCAGACACCACTATACTTTGACATGCCTGCCACCACAATCGTTGAAAGGAAGGGGGCGAAGCAAGTGCGCATATTGTCTTCTGGCCACAAAAAAAACTAGTCACCGCAATGCTTTGTTGCACTGCGGATGGGCACAAGCTGCCCCTGTATCTTATCTTCAAATGGAAAATGCTCCCGAAAGGAATCGTGTTTCCGAGTGGCATGATTGTGTGCGCAAATGAAAAAGGTTGGATGACCACAGTCTTGGTCACTGACTGGATTGATAACGTTTGGCGGAAGAGACCCAGTGGCAGTTTAGGTCTGCATGGGATGCGTGTGCTCGACGCGTTCAGGTGCCAACCTTGACCAGTGCATCAAGGACAAGCTGGCTGCATGCAAAACCGACCTTGTCGTGATACCCGGCGGCGTGACATCGCAGTTCCAGCCGCTCGATGTCTGTTTGAACAAGCCAGTGAAAGATAGAATTCAGGCGCTCTATGCCAAATGGCTTGTCAGTGGCTGCCACGAATTCACGCCCGCCAATAAAATGAAGCATGCCTCGCTGCAGGACTTTACTGAATGGGTGAAAAATGCATGGTGCACGATCCCGTCTGCCATGGTAAACAAGGCCTTTAAAAAGTGTGGGATTTTGAATGCCATGGATGGCACCGAGGATGAAATGCTTTGGTTTGTTGATAGCGATAAGAAGTTGTCTGATAGCGACGAGTGATACATATTGCTCCATGCGGCTTGTACTGGCACAGTGAAAATTGTGGTGGCAAGGTACGCCATTTTTATTCATCACAACTTTAGTCTATTGGGAATAAATCTGTTTTTTCCAAATGACAGAAAATGGTATTTCTATATGAAAGCACGAGGTGCGCGGTATTGAACTCCTTTTTTTTTTTTCTTGGATATGGAAAACGGGTGCACGCTACAATCGAGGTTTTATTTTTTTTATATTTTTTTGGTCACGGAAAAGGTGCGCATTACAATCGAGGGCCTGTTAAATCGAGTAATTGCAGTAATGCTGCAATGTCATAACGTACATAAAATATACATCAAGTTCGTTCCTCCAGCATGTTTTACTGGATGCGGTTTCCTTGGTCTCTGAGCTGGGTGCAGTTGAAGTCGCCGAAAGTGTGGCGTCATGCTGCGTACTGTCCTGAAATTAGGCCATATGCTGCACTTACTAATGCGCACGGTCGGATAATATTGCAACCGCAGCAATTTTTCTTTGGAACTTTCCGCATTTTAGGTGTGTTGTTGTCTCTTCATGGCCTGTAAGAGCTTTTGTGATAAACTGAAGCGGTATGCTATATTTTTTTCATGCATAACACATTTTGTCATCTTTCTTGCCTGCTTTTTTTGTGGCACTTGCTACTAAAGGTCTTCTATACAGGCCTACAAGCTGCAATGGGTCTAGTTTGTAAAGCTTTGCTTTGGAAACCCTGCAGCTTGTTTTGAACACGATGCAAATAAACTGCCCACTTGCAGTACACTGTTGCTGTGAATACCTGTATGAAATATTTCTGTACATGCAGCACGCAGTCTACAATTTCGCCTGTCTTTTTCTTGAAGTTCTCGACATCCCTGCCACTACTTAGGTTTATTATACCAGCACAGATAAGCAGGATTGGTGTTGGACATATTGAAATGACATAGTCACATCCAGTGTTCAGGATGTTGTATTTACCTGATTTTAATGTGTTCTTTTCCGACAAAAAAGTGGATCCGAAAGTTTCCTTTGCATTACACTGGGATACGAAACCACATTTGCAGTGTTGGCAAGAGATGGTAACAGCCAGTGTCTTGAGAACATGTTGACAGAATGAATTTTTTTATCGGTTGGCGTCAACTATGCATCTTTTGTTACAAAATCGCATTCAAAAGATGTTATTTTACATGCTAAGCTAGCAGCAGCCAAGCTGTGTCACGTGATTGTGGTGCTGCACAGCTTGCATGTGTTGCAGGACAAACTGGTGAAGCGGCTAGTCGAGGCCTGGGCCACCAACCTATTTGTGATTGTTGTGGAACTCTTTAAGGAATGTGGAACATTAAGCACATTGGGCCACACGGTGATCGGCATGTTGCAGCCCATTGACAACGATAAAGAGCTGACAGTTACAGCTGTGGACATTAGGCGCGAATAAATTTACATTCTAAAGGATAAATTTGGCAGCCCAATATTGCTTTGCAATCGTTTTCTGCTGTAAAATTGAATGTGCATTAGACTTGGGTGCGCATTCTCTTGCTTTGAACAAAAGAACTCTGTGCATATTAGAATCTGATAAACACAGTACCTTCAGCTACAATTTGCTCTGCTAGTAATTGTTGAGAGGGTCTTATTTTGAAGATACAGTAAAAGCTTGTTAATTCGACACCCGTTAACTTGGGAATTCGGATAATTTGGACGGCTCTATTGGTCCCGGCCAAAGTGCATGTTAGTCAATGGGACCAAACCTTTGTTAATTCTCCAGAATTCGGCCCCGCACCGCTTAATTCCGACAAATGCTGACGGACTGCCGCTACACGAAAGTGTTGTAAACCAGCGCTGGCACCACTGGAGTGAAAATCAAAACCTGAGAGGCATCGTCATCAATTAGGCGGGGCGATCGCAGTGTCACCGTACGTCGGTGTCTTCTTCGCTCCACTGCGCCTTGTGTTGGCGAGTTGGCATCATCTCTTCTTGTAGAGTTTTATTTTTTCGTTGTCACCGTGTTTCGCATGCCACCACCGTCGTGCACTACAGTGATGGAAACGCCGGGAAAGCGGCAGAAGTATGAAGCCAAGAACTTGGCGACTAAGGTGGAAATTTTGCAGGCTTTGAAGAACGGCGAATCGCGACAGCACGTTATGACCAAGTACAGTGAAACCTCATTAAACCGTAGTTGGCCGGAGCTCGGAAAAAGTGTGTACTAAACGGCAGTACTGCTTAACCGACATAGCTTGAGATTGCCCACTTTCCTGTCAAAAACGGAACTCGGAGAGAGTGCGATGAAAGGGGAAAAAACATGCAGTATTTATTTACATCGCGTGACAAACGTGTTATTTTCATTTGATGCCGCGGCGGCCTAGCAGCGACAACAGCGGCCTCAAACTTGCTGAAGCTGTGAGCCAGCTTTTCAGCCAGCCCCCTTTTATCAGCAAACACTCGCATGGCAGATTCCTCGTTGGCGTTGCATACTCTCCGTGCATAGGCACGGTAGCGTTGCAGAAGTCACAGGGCACCTTTTCAATGCGGGGTACTGTTCTCATCGCGGCGATTGCATTCATGAGGCAGACGTAATGCGCAGCTTTTGCCGCTTTCGGGCCTGAATCGCCCGTGCTGTCGCTTTCCGTGTCTTCCTTATCACTGTCGCTAGGCGACACTTCAACAATAGAGGCAACTTCTTCGCATTCCAAATGCCACACACCGTAGTCAACAGTATACCCACGTCGCGTGCCAGCGCTGACTTTTCGCGTCATGTTCGATAGCGCGAACAATGTCTAATTTTTCTTCTATGCTAAGCACCCGGTGTCTTTTTTATCCGAGTTTCGGCATGACGTGAGTTCTCGTTTGCATGACGCCACAATACTCTCTGGCACAGTGCAGAAATGTGTTAGGTGCAGTTGATGTGGCTTCACGCGCAAACGCACAAGGCGCTTGGAGGCCATTGTGCTGATCTCTGAGGCTTGTTGTTCTGCCGGGCCGCCCGATGGAGACGACGCATCACTTGTTTGCGCGACGAAAAGTGGAAACACTACGTTTTAACTGATACATTCACAATAGGCTGGTACGGTTTATGTGGATACAAAACACAATATGTTCAATGGCTGCTGAGTCGGGGATTTGACTTTACTACATTTAAAACGAAACTACTGTTTAAGCAGGGACGGTTTAACAAGGTTTTACTGTACAACGTGAAGCGGAGCACATTGAGAACGTATGTGGAAAATGAACAACAGATTCTTCAAGCCTTCGAAAGTGAGAAGTTTCATGCATCAAGAAAGCAGTTGCAAACCGCAGCTCATCCCCAGCTCGAAGAAGCTTTGCTCCAGTGGGTTATGACTGTCGCAACGTGCATCTGCCTTTGAGCGGACCTCTCATCATGGCATAAGGTGAGAAGTACGCTGCAATGATGAACATTGAATCATTCAGAGCTCCAGAAGGGTGGTTCGCGAGGTTTTGGGAGAGACACGAACTCGTCTTCAGAAGTGTGTGCGTTGAAAATGTCAGCGTTGGTGAAAGAGTGACCACCCAGTGGAAAAACATGAAGCTGCTTGAGCACATCGCTGCATATGAACCAAGTGTAGTTCAATGCAGATGAAACTGCTCTATTTTTCAGAGCTCTGCCCGACAAGACGGTGACTTTCAAAGGGGACCCGTGCATTGGTGGCAAGAAGTGCAAGCAAACTATAACTGTGCTTCTTGCCGCCAATATGACTGGCACGGAGCACTTGCCACTTGTTGTCATCGAGAAGGCGCATAAGCCACGTTGTTTTAAAAACATCAAAAGCCTTCCTATCGAGTACAGAGTGAACAGGAAGTCTTGGATGACCTCGGACATATTTCGAGGCTGCCTGCAGCAGTTAGACTGGCACCTCATGTCTAAATACCGCAAGATAATTATGGTTGTTGACAGCTGCAGTGCACATAACTGTGGAGTCGAACTGAAGAGTGTCAAGGTACGTTTTTTTGCCGCCCAGCACTACATGTGTCCTTCAGCCGATGGACCAGGGTATCATTCACTACGTGAAGTCGAAGTACCAAAAGTACCTGCTACAGCGAATGATCTTATGCTCAGAAGTTGGAAAGCTGTATGAACTGGACTTACTCGGCGCAGTGCACATCATTGCCCTTGCGTGGAAAAATACACCTCTGCAAGTCATCGCCAACTGTTTTCGGCACAGCGGTTTTGTGAGGCCCGAGCATGCGGCAGTAACAGACGAGGTGTCAGCAGAGTCCACCGATGATGACTGCCTGACCTTCAATGCTGTCCTTCCCACAGATGTGACCCTTCAGGACTACATTGTGATTGATGATTGTGTCACCACGACTGGTCTCCTGACCAATGAAGAAATTATTAATGATGTCACGGGTGCCCGGGAAGACCATGATTCAGACTAAGAGTCATGTGAGGAGGTGCAGCTGCGACCTCATCGCACCTCACGAGAAGTCACGGAGGCGCTTTTGATATTGGAGGACGTTTGCCTGAGCACTTCCGACAGTTTGTGGGCTGTTGGCCACTTGGAAGAGTTAAGAAAAATTGTGATGTCAGCCGGAATCTGCGCGGAAAAGCGGATGACTATATCAAAATACTTCAGTAAATAAAGGTATGCTTCTCCTACTTGATTTTAAGGATGTTTTTCCTGTTCATTTGTTAATTCGGCATTTGGATAATTCAGACATTTTTCCCAGTCCCATGAGATCTGAATTAACGAGCTTTTACTGTACATAGTGGCATACCAGTTTGGTCACATTTGGGTTTTGTCCTCGATGTCGCTGTAAGTGCACATTATGTTGCAATAATTGTGCTGATTTTCACGTCTACGTTTTCTCCAGGCTACGAGCTGTCAAAGTTGGAAGGCACAGTTGGGTCCCCTGAGAAGCCTCTCTCTGATCTGGGCAAGCTCAGCTACAGGAGCTACTGGTCCTGGGTGCTCCTCGAGATCCTCCGGGATGTCCGTGGAGCCTTGTCTATTAAAGACCTTAGGTGAGAATGAAAATCGTCTGCCGTGGTTGTGTTAAAAGTTGGAGTGAAAGCTACTGCAGACACACGTGTACGCACGCATGCGCAGACAGACAAACATTTGTGCAATGCAGACCTGTGCAACCTTGCTTTAAAGGTGCAGTTTATAAGCAAATTCGTATCTTCTCTTCTTTTTGCATAACAGCACTATGTTACTGATGAAATATCATTCATGACATCTCAGTTTCGCTACCTACTAACTCCTGTATATGTGCCAGAGACTAGCAGAAAGAATGTCACTTGTTAGACTGTAACATCACCATGGCACTGCTAGTGGCTTGAGTCATGTGCTGTGAATGTCTCGAGTGAAATTTTTTAAGGAGACTACTGCGGCGTCACAGTTTTGGGACTGCAAGCTGTCTTCCCGTGTTTTTTCATGTGGCAAGTGAGTGTACTCTGAAGTTAGAGGCAATTCAATAAGCTAAGTGTGGCATTTAAAATGCAGTTCTTCATTTACTTGGCAAAAGCTTTGGTGCTTGTCATTATTCATGTGCAAGTATTCAGTATTTTCAAATACCATATTTATTGGAATCTAGGCCGATAGTGTTTTGCAAATAATCATATACCAAACTCTAGGGTCGGCTTAGATTCGAGAATTTTAAAAAATGTGCCAGTCTCTAACTCCATATGACAAATATGGTGCACAGCTACTGCCATCTAGAAAGGTCAGTATCGCAGCTGCTGCTGGCCGCACCAGTAGCCAACTGAAGTACACTTGCGACATCGCCATTTTGACCTGTGTCGTATCGGTATGGTGGCTAAGCATCAGTGTGCGGTGTGCGGCATGGCATTATCGTAATGGCACCAAACAGGCGATGCCACAAACGAAAAGTTATGCTAGCCACGGAGGCACTGTCAAACGTTCGTTCAAGCCGGGCGGTACTTCAGCATTGATGAGACAAACGTTCGTCGTTGGAGGGAGCAACAGGAGATACCTTTTGGGTGTGCCGCAATGAGCAGATGATAGCAATAAGCACACGATAACAGAGAAGTGCTCTTCACCGAAATCACGCCGCATTTTGATGCACAGGAGCCATGCCGCACTGCCTGCACATGCGTGGGCGCACCGATGTGAGGTTGCGTGCATCCTCAAGCGTACGAAGCTAGCAGCAATGATGACGTCCAGTGAGCTTGGCATGTTCATATTAAATAAATGCTGCTTTCGTTTTGTGAACGCTGTCCTCACTGTTTTGTTCAGCTTACATTCGAGGTAAGTTTATTTTTTCTGGCTTCAGGCATTCAGGGGTCGGCTTAGAATCGGGGCCGGCCAAGATTTGAGTATACAGTCGAACCTCGATATAACGAACCTCAATTTAATGAAATTCTCGAAATAACGCACTTTTTATTTTTCCCAATCTCTGCCCCATTGAAAACCATGTATTTTAATTCGCGATTTAACAAGGTCACTTTATACTGTACAGTCGAACCTCGATATATCGAACAGCGCGGTGATCGCAAAATAGTTCGATATAGCCGGAATTCGATATATAAAATCACGTAGAAAACGTGTCAAAAACTAGCGCAAATCAATCAATGAACCAATCGTGGCGCTATAGATACTCACATGAAGCTTCAAACAAAGTATTTATTTTGTTCGCTGAAAGTACTGAAGCAGCGTAGCCTGCTTCATATTGGCAACCGCGTGCTTGACCACGGCGTCCTCAACATAGTCCAAACGGTCCACAAGGGACAGTCCAGTGCCTTCTATTGCGCCGCAGTAGCGGCGTACAACGGCCAAAGCAGCTACAGCCTCAGTAGCAGTCGGGAGCGGGGCAACATCAGCGCTTGCTGGATCAGCCTCGGCAGCGTCTTCGTTTGGCCGCTCAGCAGTCACTTCTGCCGCGATATCCACGTTTGTTAACTCCGCCACTGTTCCGACGCTGTCGTCACCGCCAACGAAGTCCGCAATGCACATGATGTGTGGCTCAGCACAGACAAAGCACTCCAACTAGCTCCCCGGCCGCCTTGACCACGCGCGCACGGCGGGGGCAAGCCTCGTCGTGCGCGCGTGATCGAGGCGGCTTGCCCCGCAGTGTGCGCATAGGTGCGCGCGTGATCGAGGCGGCCGTGATGGCTCCAAGCCGCCGCGCGTGTACGCCGCTACGTTCAAATGGCGCCCTCGGCGCAACCGATGTGGGCAGCTGTCGTACGCAGCAGTCTGGTACGCCGATCGCGCCGCCGCTATCTTAAAGAGTGTTGCGGGAAAGCTCGCCTCCTGTCAACAGAGCGCACTTGGTCTGGGGCGGCGGAGTTCGATATATCCATTTTACATCCGGCCCCGTTCGAAATAAAGAATTAAAAATGCATGCGATTTTCCATGTGATATAGAAATTGTTCGATATACGCAATAATTCGATATATCCGTGTTCGATATATCGAGGTTTGACTGTACTTCCGATTTAACAAAGTCCTCGCGCATCGCACGAACGTACCAGGAGCCTCCTTGACTGGCAGGCGAAAACTTTAGCTGGGCATACAGCGATTTGCATGCGCCCTTTAATGCTCAATTTCCCCGGCGCGCTTCAATACGTGGAGCAGAACGTGCCGCTGCGCCATCTGTCGTGTACGTATGAAACCCGCAGCGGACGCGCTCATGTAGTGCTAGCCGGAGTGCTTCAGAAGTTCCGGAACGCGTGATGCTATGACGTCAGCGGCCTGTTGGAACGGGAAAGCGTCAGTCGGAAGTAAGTTTACGAACAGAAGTTGTTGGGCACGTTTTCTCAGTTGGTTACCGTATTTACACGATTGTAAGTTGACCACTTTCTTTAAATTTGAAAGTCTGAAGTTGGGGGGTCGACTTATAATCGAAACCAAAACATGGCCCCGCTAAAAAAGCGAGACCAACGGGAGCTACAACGTAGTTACTATTTTATGTTTGCTCTATGGCCCTACCGGTATCTTTTCGCTATCCCGCGTGTTTGTTCGCTTTTCGGAAGGGTTTTTCAACATTTTTTGAGAGTTTCACAGTGCATGCGAACACTCATCGGGGGGTGTCGATAGTTGATCGAAGCGCCGCTGTTCTCATTTGTGGCGGCACCCTCAGAATGGCGGCGCTTGCGGGGAGTATGGGTAGTCATGGAAGAGCAGACACCGCTCGCGGGTTCCTTTCTCTGTTGAAAGGCATTGGCATTAGTTTGACGCGTTCCACTTCACTGCCGGCTACGTGCTACTTCTATGCTTCCCCAGTCGTCATGAGTGCTCCAGGCCCACTAATCGTTCGGCACTCGTTCACAGCAGCGTTCAAGAGGGCTGCCATCTTTTATGCCGAAGAAACAAATCACAAAGGGCTGGTGCGAGAGTGGCGACTGCAGCGAAGCGAAATTTTCACCTGTGACGCGTGCCGAAGTGGACGCTTTCCGGAGCTGTAGGCTAAGCTTGCGGCTTACGTCGCTGAAATGCGCGATCGGTCCCTGCCAGTGAAGTGCGGCATGGTCATGAAACAAGCCCGGACCTTCGCCTTAATTTTAAGGCCCTGCTCCACCGCGAGTACAATGACGGTGACGAAAGTATGGCGTACACAACAGATGTTGACTCGTGGCAGCTGCTCTGCGCTCTGTGATATTAAAAAGCGGCAGATGAAGCTGACGGAGTTCTTCGCTTCCACCCGAGTTGCATAGAATTGCTCTGCGGGAAGTTAAATAAAATATTCCAGCGTTCATGAATCAATGTCCTCATTGCTTTACTGAGCGCGGTATCATACGATGGTAAGTGGTGGCCTCATGGATCCACCAAGTTAGTACTACTTCCAACTTTCTTCGAACGAATATTCAAGTTGATAGCTCTGGTATGTGCATAATATTTTTTTCTTTACGCCATGGGTTGCCATGCCTTCGTGAAAGGATTTTTTTTTACTGATGTCAAATCATGATGATGATTGCACTGATGGCCACATCTAGTGGCAGCTATGAGCGCTAGGCGCGGCGCTTGCTGCAGACCTGCTCTTCACCGTACGCGTAATGGAGAAAAATGCGTTCGTACCCACTGGCTATCGGGCATCATGCTCATGGTTGTGTTGTTAGTTCCGGGGTTTATTGGTTATCTTTGTAATTTTGCTATCTACAAAGTGCCATATGCCAGGAGTGTTCAAAGAACCTGCATCATTATTTGGACTGCTGAAACATGCGAACCTCGACTTAACGAAACTCGCAATTTAACGAAATTTTCGGCTGCAAATTGGACTTTGTTATACCGAGGTTCGACTGTATACGGTACCATATTTGCACAAATCTAACAAGCGTCTTTTATCCCAATAAAATTGGACTGAAAATTCCCTGCATGTTACAATCGGTTACGAAGCCGAAACCGCGTCTGTGCCGTTGGCAACAGCCTGCTGTTAGAGCTGTCAGAAGCAGCATCATCGTCATCATGAGATGGCGGCAGAGCGCATTTTCCTGGAGGTTGCTGTAGGTCTACTGTGGCTTCATTTTGTGCACACCTACAATCGCTTTCGGAGATGCTATCACTTTCGCGAGATTTGACGCGACTGGGTCCCTCATGCGTTGGTGCATACTGCCACCAGCGTCTCTGACACTGTGCCGAGCTTACTATCTAAGTAGACTGTCAGGAACGCTCTATGCTACAATATTTTGACAAGTCTGATGCAAGTGATCGCTCAAGAATACTGTCATGTTTGCTTGGTGTCTGAGGCCAATGAAGCACGAATGGTGACGACGACATGCTGATTTCATTATGAAAGCTCATTAAAACAAATAAAAAGTTTCCATTCTGTGACAATTTTACATGTCTCGTTTTTTCTAATCGCAAATGTGGGGACATATTATATTTTTCTTTTATAAATCTGGCACATATTACAATCAGGCGCATGTTACATTCAAATGCACTTTTATTTTCTTTAAGCCTGCGAAAATTGGCTGCTTGTTAGATTCGGAGGCTCGTTACATTCATGCATATATGGTATTCGATTGAATCTTATGCTTTTCGGTGTTCACTTCGGTTTGTATTTCGGTATTTGAAATTTTCAATGTACAGTTAAACTTCGTTATAATAAAGTCGGTCAAATTTGCACTTTGCTTTGATATATTGAAATTTTGTTATTATTTAGCCCATTCGCTGCCGCCCGCTGCGCGTGCATGCAGGCCATCTGTATCGTGCATTTTTTTCACTGAAAGTGTGCAGTTAGTTAAAAAACGCAGTTAAGTATGTTGAGGTTTAAATACATGGTGTTCTATGGACAAGAAGTTATAAAAAGGTAAATACTTCATTGTATCGAAAATTTCTTTATATTGAAGTTCGTTATACAGTTAAGCCTCTATATAATAGTACAGTCAAATCCACTTGTAACAATCCCCGATATAACACTCTAACGGTTATAATGACCACATTTCACTGCAATAATGATTTTCTGACCCTGCCTATTGAAACTGCTTCCATGTATAATTAACATTCTTTAAATTGCCGTACTTTTACAATGAACACTTAACCTGGTCAAGGCGAAGTACCAGAGTGCGGAAGCGTGATGAAACTGAGCACATGGCAGCGCACGCCCTTCTCCAGTCCAACCGTGGCAATGATACGGCCTTCGAGATGAGTGGGCAAGTGAGTGCCGCATGCAGATTTCGACTCGCTTTCAAGGCACGCTTCCAGGATAAGGCAGCATAGCAGCATGGCATTGGGCGTGCAGGGGCACATGCGCCAGTGCAATATTGTATGGCACAACACAGCATTTTCGTTTTTACACAATTGTCCATGCCGCGCAACATGTATTGCGCCTATTTCACCGATTCGGAACGACCATCTATGTGCCTCTATCATGGGAACAATCGTCGCTCAAGCGTTCCCGTCGTTACTGTCGATATTCACACGGCCCGAGTCAGCAATAACGTTGCACCACGTGCTGCCTCCACGCAATGTTCCTAAGGATCGGCAGTTACTGCGCCGTTATCAGGAGATCAAGGTTCGGCAGTGCTTGATTTGTGCATTGCCAATTGCTGATAACAGTTCGCGGTGATGTTCTACCTTTTGAACATCGCAGCATAGAAACGCATGATTTTACAGCTCTTGTGTGGCTGACATGCCACACAAGAGCTGTAAAATCATGCGTTTCTATGCACGCCACCATTCAGTGAAGCTCTCTCGGACATCGTCGAGACCACGATGTCGGAGAGCTTCACTGAATGGTGGCGTGCCGCAGTAGTTTTCAAAGTTTGCAGTTCCTGCCCACAACGATGCTTCACTCTCTTGTGTAGAGTACAGTCATATTCTGCTGGTAGTAAAATATATCGCAAGCTCTCGAATAACTAATGGTGGCTGCGCTTGCAGTTTCGAATGGCAGGTGATCGGAACCGGGCACCGTTTTTAAAGAGTTATACGACACCACATTTCGTTCCTTAGGTGAACGTATCTAACAAAAATAACAAAAACGGCAACGCACCAGGAACAAGAAAGACACTGAAAATCTGATTTTAGGATCAAAGTGCTGCCGAATTGCAGCTGCTGACACTAGCTTCAGTGCGATAAATATTCAGTGGTTTTTAAGGACGAGTCCGTATATAACGAACTACTGATATAACGACCAATTTATGCAGAACTGTTGAGTTCATTATAAATGGGTTCGACTGTATGCACTAGTACAGTCAACCACGAAAGTTTACGGACCTCGGTATCTCAGAAAGTGTCCGATTTCCTAGCGGCCTGTAATGGCACTCAGTAAAACCGAACATCACAACGTTGTTCACATATACCGGTAGAGGCTGTAAATGTGAATACGAGGCTGTGTTGCGAGGCTGCGCAGATATTCAGCTTTTTCTCAGAATCATGTTCCGTAAAATGTTGTGGTTGACTGTGCAATATACCGAAGCCTTATGCAAATTCCTGGGGTGAAGTAAAGGCACAAATTGAAAGGTGCAGGGTAGGGCCTTGAAGACGCTTCGCATTTTTGATTTCATGGACGCTGAGTCGCTTGAATGTTGGCTCATTTCAGCCAGATGACCAGCATAACCCAGGGGGACATAGTGACGACACTGCAGAGCCTCAACATGGTGAAGTACTGGAAGGGCCAGCACGTGATCTGCGTGACACCCAAGCTTGTGGAAGAACATCTGAAGAGTGCCCAATACAAGAGGCCACGACTTCAAGTTGACATCTCTTCTCTGCGCTGGACACCTCCGAAAAAGCGACCTAAGCAAGGAAAGAAGGCCTAGCTTTTCACATAGGACATGCTCTCGTGTAAAACGGACTGGCATATTGGCACAATACTGCAATGCGCACAGGATTGAATATGCACACGTGAGGCACATCTTTCGCTATTTAAAAATCATCGTCATTATCTGCATCATGAATTTGTACTATTTTGTAATATAGAATATAAATAAACTGTCACATGTTGATTCGTTAACCACTGTGCTATTGAATTGATAAAAGTGATGTGATTCCTGTGTTTATTGTGTCAAGCTTCCTAAACGCGCTACATCAGGGTGCACTCAGGCATAATCTGAATAACTTATGCTGAGTCTATGCTAGGATTTTGTCTTTGCTGTCTTTCTGGAAAACACTCAGTTACTCGTGACTTTGTAATGTGATTTCATGCTGTCATAGAGGAGACTTGTGTTCTTTGGACCTAGAGAAAATGAACTGGGAGTGTACTGTTGTTGGTATGGACGAGTGGCATTCAAGTACTGTGGCGTGACACTGTTGAACTGAGGGTAACAACTAACGAGGCTGTTAATGACGTACGACCGCACTCTAATTTTTTTGCAAGAAAGGGTGTGCATTGTCTAAAATATTGAATGTCAAGGTATCTTATTGACCAATATGTACAACAGTTAAAAAGCATTTACTGCACCAACTATACCGACAGAATCAGCGTGGTGGCTGCAGTTTTCATGATCTCATGCAATTTGCAAATTACGCACTCGAAACGTGTTGGGTGGACTCATACAAAACTGCTATAACAACAAGGGCCTCTTCACAGTGTAGAAGTTGCAGCAATGTCATACAAGCTTCTGCAAGCCTGTGCAATCTGCAAAGGCAGTGCTAAATATACAAAAGTTGTAGTCAGGCAATAAGTTTGCTAAATTGAAATAAATATCGTGTGGACCTTTAATGATATCAGAGAGACAAAGGAAACTTGGTATGATTGTAAGTTTCATTAGACACAACTTCACTGTATTTGTGTGCTGTTTGTTCGAAATCGCACATATAGCAGGACTCTGAAAATATTTACCGAAAGATTCGGTCCTAATCGTGCCCCTCACAGAATACAAGAGATGTGGTCAGCAGCGAAAGTTCTGGTTGCGACATCTTTTGATGCTTTGTCCAATCACAATGCATTAGAAATGTTTTTGCTCTACATGGGCGTTCTTGTTGAAGAAAAAAAATTATGCTGACCCGACACACGTCTTGGAATCTGTGGTCAATCAAATGATATAAATTTGCCCATTTCATTCTTGAGTCTTTGGTGTAAAGGAAATTGGCATGCTCATTTGCTCTTGCGCACCTGTGCTACACAATGTGATACATGCGGCAATCATATAAAACAGCTAGTTGGTGTCATTACAATCGTAAATGTGATTGTGGCATAATTTTTGGGAGGTTTCATAAAGAAAGCTTCGGTTTAAGCAGAAGAGAAAGGAGAACTGTATGTTAGCCATTGCGTCTGTGCCAGCGCTTTACACCAGCGGCTAAAATATTGTCGGTCACTGCAGCCATCATCCATCCTTCTCCAAGGCATCCAGGTGCCTCACGCAGCCCCTGAGGGACTGAATCATCTACAGCACCTCCTGCACGGACAATGTTGAGGCAGCCTGCCCTACTGCGTCAGAGCAGCCGTTTTGGCCGGCACTTTCGCTATCCAATGCAGGCACGTTTGCGACGATCGCCTCATTGGTTACACTTCTTTTCCAAATCTATAGCAGTGCACTTTCTTTTCAGTGGTAACGTCAGCATTTCCAATTATCAGTGGGCGGATCAGCCATCTTCCGTTTTGGCGGATTTTGCTTTCCATTACCTTTCAGCATGGACACCCAGCAGCCAGATTTCATCGTTTCAACCGATAATGCAGCATGGGGACATTGTAGTAAGCGGGTTATTTCCTCATAGGAAACATACGAAAGTTGACAGTGCAGCAACTTTGCATTGTTATAACCGATATAGTATTGTTAAAACTGGTATCGTTACAAGACAAGACATGACGTTACAGGACTGCACACAGAAATTGTAGTGAGACAATAATTTTGCTAAATTGCAATAAATGTGATATTGATTTTAATGAAGACAGGGAGAAAAAGGAATCTCTTTCCCATCCAAATCCTACTTGGTGCTCTTTAATCAGAATGTTAGTGAAAGCTTGCTTTATAAACTGCACGGAAGTGCATTTTTGACGAAAATAGATTGTTGCAACGTCAAAAACGGGTCGTAGAGCACTATTCAGAAGGCACAGCAGCAGATCGCTTTCTAACAATGAGCGCAGCCGCGACTTGCTTTTCCCTGCACCTTGACGAAAACACTCGCGCATACTCGCATTCTCCTCTTCTTTATCGGAATATGCGCATGGCATTCGCATCCCTCTGAAGGCAACATCATCCCGATGCGCAATTTAAGCGTATGAGGGCGGTGCACAGCGGCAGAGAGCGGCAGCGGCGAAAAAGAAAAACAAAAAGGAAAAGTTCGTTCGACAGGTACGGTTTCATCCGTACCCCATGCACCACTTCGGGTATGTGCTTGCAACGACGGGAGCTATTGTCAATGTCAGGAACGACCTCGTAATTTACGTTGCTCAGGCGGCAGATCACTCTGTATGGCCCAAAGTACCATCTTAAAGAGTTTTTCGGAAAATCCACGACGATGTATGGGTATCCAAACCGATACTTTGTCACCAGGACTGAAGAAAACGGACCTGTATCGAAGATCGTATCATTTGGCATCTTGGCCTTGCTGACTGCAGACACGTACGCGGGCAAGCTGTCTGGCTTCTTCAGCATGCTGAGTAACTTCGTCAACGTCGGTAGGTATGTCGTCAAACTCTTGCGGCAGCTTGGCATTTAGTATAGTCGTGGCTTCGGGACCGTGAACCAAGCTGAACGGTGTCATTCTACTAGTTTCTTGATGAGTGGTTTTGTAGGCGAAGGTTACGTAAAAGCAAAATCTGGTCCCAGTACTTATGTTCCACATCAACTTACATGCATGGCATGTCAGCGAGGGTCTTATTAAGACGCTCGGTTAGTTAGTTCATCTGGAGATGATATGCGGCTGTTTTCCAGTGGCTTGTACCACTGAGTCTGAGAACCGAGTCAACGAATTCGGCAGTAAAGTCAGTTCCCCTATCTGTGATGACTGCTTTTTGGGGCACTGTGCCTAAGGGCGACGTTTTCGATGAAAAAATGAGCTGCCTCGGCTGCTGTGCCCCGCTTGTAGCTTTCGTCTCCGCACAGCGCGTCAGGTAATCGGTGGCAACAATGATCCATTTATTGCAAGCTGTAGAAGTTGGAAAAGGGCCCAGAAAATTCATTCGAACTTGGGCGAATGGCTGACCTGGTACCTCGACCGGATGTAAGAGACCTGCGGGCTTGCCGGGTGCGCTTTGCATCTTTCGCAGTCGGCACAAGTTTGCACGTGGTGTTTTAGAGCAGCAGGTAGCTTCGGCAGTAGTACTTGTGTCGGAGTTGGGACAATGTTCTCGTGTAGCCTAGATGATTGGCGGTGGTTTCATCATGGCATGCTTTTAGTGTTTCTTTTCAGGTAGATACGTGCTCCCACTGGCAGAAAAGTTGTTATAGAGAACATCGTTCCAGAGTCAAAATGACGGCAGTCCCCTGACACTCGCATTCTCTTCTTTATTGGAGCACAGGTGCGGCAATATGGATGAAAGGTGGCCCAGGCTGCTGGGTTCAGTGCCAACGAAAATAAATGATTTGCGGCGGCAGAGGACATGCGTAACTACAGGCATATACAGATTTCTTTACAAGAACGTGGCACTACTAAAATACTTACTGTAACTATTTGCAAAATTACATGCCTGTTGTCTAGTCCAAAAGGGAGCTTTGCTGCTCCAAAGTGAGCTTGTAGCTGGTACAAACATGCTCCATGGAGCTGTGATAAGGAATCAACTGATGTATCCAAGTATTATAATATACAAACTGAGTATCATATTGTATACAGTTAATCCTCTAGCATTCTTCTTGCTTCTATATCACAATACTGTTTTGAAGTATCCTTGCCCAGCCCTGCTCATGAAGTACTGTGATGATATTTAATGAATGTAGCCATACCTATTTGGTTGGACCAGGTAGAAATTTTTTTTAGTTTGCTAGCATGTACCCTTATAGGGCAACTCCAGTGTTTCAAATGGTATTGACAGTGCTGTCACCGGCAGTGTGGTTCAATTTGCTTAGAAACTCAACAATAACTTTAAATAACCAATAAACGAGGTCCTGAAATCAAAATGGGTAGCTGCTTTGTGTGACATCTACAATGAGTCAAATGACGTCGGATCCTACACTACCGTAATGTAAACACGCAGTACATGTGGTGCTGCCGCCAAAAATGCGAGGCTGACAATGTCTTCTAACAAGATGGGGAGCTCTTTCAAACTGTCAAACTGGACAGCGACAATTTCAGCGATGATGAGTGCTGAAGGATCGCTGTTTGCTTTTGACCCGCCGCTGCGCGATGCGGCTGACTGCCCCAAGCTCAACGCATTGTGCTGCGGCAAGACAAAGTGAAGTACCGGTTACCATGTCTGTCAAAACGATGATTGTCAGCCGTCGCCTTGTAGAAAAACGAGCCAGCTTCGTTGTCTTTGGCAGATGTGGCGGTATAGGCTCTGACATCACAAACACAGGGTGGCCAGTAAAAAGTCATACATTTGTGGGCATGAGTCAGGAACATCCAATCAATCTAGAAAATTCATTTTTGGGAATACTAAATGACTTGCATTGGTATTGTTTGGCACAGATATTCAGAGTGAAAAAAGATAACATATATATTCAACATTTTACAAGGTCAGTGGACATTGAAAAATTGCCAGAGTTCGTTAATGTTTCCTGCTGCTTCGCTTGGATGAATTACTGAGGCGAGCATGATCTCGTGAAGATTTGGTAATATTACTGTCATGGTGTCATTTGAGATCAGACCTTGATCGCATTTTAACTGTGTACAACTGAGTTTTAAGCGACAACTGCTGCTCTTTTACGATGCAAATCTTCACAGTTGGCATTGAAGCACGCTGAACTGGAGGGCTCCAGATGCTTTCAGACCATCTGCCTATCTTGTTTCGTTTTCTGTCTCCTTAAATCTAAGGGCGCAAACACTTATGCATTCAACACCTGCTGATTATGCATTGAATGCAAAGAATGCCTATATGTTTAGTGCAGGCATACAATGGCCGGGAATTGTGCCTGTGACTTCATTCTCCGTAGCGACCACACCCTGCTTTTTTATGCGTAAGGAGGCTCACACTGGCCTCATGTGAAATGACAAGCTCAGTTGGAGGGGACCACATGCTCAAGCTGGTGAAAAACAAACGTGTGGTTCAGGCTTTATTTAATTGGTCCAATTTCATTTAATTGTGGTGATCGGATGTACTACAAGTTGGGATCAATAGTTAACTGAGCTACTCACGTTCATATGGACGCACTCACAGTGAAAGAATTGTTTCACTGCACTGTTATTCCAAAAGCGCAGCTTCATGATTGTTGGCGTTTTCCATACAAGCTTTGCCATGCTTCATCCGCAGGCATATGCATGAGTGTATACCCTTGGCAGGGCTATCAAACCTCCTTGTATCAACCCCCTGTTTCATTCTTTTGTGCCGCCAGCAAGTTGCACATGCGCATACGCACTATCGCATAATAATACAAAGCCCAGCTTCTCATAGTAGATGACATTTGACCGACTGGTCTTTACTTTCTTTCTAGTAAGCTGTGCTACATGCAAGACCACGTGCCATTGTGTGTCTATGGCTTTGATGTACCGTCAGGTGCGACTTGTTGCACATACAGCTATCGTGCCCATGCCTCAGATATGCCGCTCTCCCCACCTGCCAATATTACACTGCACGTGCATTAAGTGGGTCCCAGGGTCCCAGAGTCGCCCTGCAAGATACACATCAGATCCACTGGTAACGGGAGTCATACGACATGAACTGACAGGTAATGCTCCATAAACAACACGTCAGTTTCATTTGACCCTCGTCTCTGAGTGGTGGAGCCATAGCCAGCTGTAGTGTCATCATCACGCATCATGATAACATGATCACCATGAAGGTAAGGAGCGGAAGGTTAGGAGGAAGCATTGCATGACAAGTTTGAAGCCTAGTCATATAAAATATGAAGGAAGGGCTCACGGAAATAAGCCCTCACCATGTGATTCGCAAGAAGTAATATCTAGCTGCCATGCAGGTGGGAAGTATGGAAGGGAGTAGAGCGGAGCACGGGCAGCAAGGATCTATCATGACAAGGGCGCTGCTAAGAGCTACCTGCGAACCAACTGTCATCTTAAAAGGTGCGGCAACCACAGAGGGCCTATTCCCCAAGAGTCAATGTGCAGAGAGGCCCCGGAGGGAGGGAGGGGCGGCATCAGACAAGGTTGGCTTGCTGGAGCTAGCTGCCTGCATGACTGATGTACCATGCTTCCTCTCACTTTTTGTTTTCTTCCTCCATGATGATCGCCATCATACCACAAAATGCAAGAATGAAAAAAAAAAAAAAAGACATGACATTACTCAATCATTTTGCAAGCCAACCCCATGCAATGACGCTTTTTTTTTGTACTGTGCTTCCAAAATTCGGGCTACCACGTGTATTCTGAGTATACGTGTAATACTTGCTGTTGGATGTGGTGCAAGTTGGGCATAAATGAATTCAGCACCAAAAACAAGATCACAGTGTGGAGGACATAAAGAGAGGACAAGTGCTTCAAAAAGCACTTGTCTTGTCTTTAAGTCTTCCCCTAGTTGCATTTTTTGGCTCTAAATTTATTATTTGTTGAGTATGTGAGGTATTCGCATACTCGTGCAGCGAGTCAGCAAAAAAGTGGGAGTGTGTGTAGCAGTGCCTCTCTCTTTCACTCGCTCCCCTTGAGCAGACATGGTTGACACCTAGTATGAGCCGTACTGCTGTATGACATGGCAGAATTTTATGCATGCACACTTTGTGCAACCAATTAGTCTGTCGAAATCGAGATTGATGAACAAACAGATAAAATTTCTTATGAAACTCGGCAAGGATGGTGCAGAGGTTCATCAAAAGTTGCAAAATAATGCCCTAAGGGAAGAACTGTGCTTGAGTGGGTGCAGCATTTCTGGAAGGCTGTGGAGACCCCTAGGAAGATGAAAGAACAGGACGCCCGTCCACCTAGTGCAAAGATGAAAACTTCGATCGCGTGCATTCTCTTGAGCTCAGCAGTGATGGCCGGATGATTGTTAAAATGATATCTGAAGCAGTTGGTTTGGGAAAGTTGTCCATTCATCGGATCTTGACTGAAAATATGGAAATCAGAAAGTTTTGCATCAAGATGGTAATGCAACTGCTTACTTCTGATCAAAAGTTGCGAGGAAAAGAGTGTTGCATGGAAAACTGCACACAACAGTGATAAATTCTTGCAAAGGGTCATCACTGGCGATGAAGCTTGATTTATGAATATGACATTGAGATAAAGTTGCAGAGCAAGACATGGCAAAAAAGAAAAATCAGCCAATGCTCTTCCCCCCTCCCCCCAAAAGAAAGGAGAGAAAAAGAAATGCAGAAAAACAAAGCAAAGATCAAAATCATGCCGATCGTGCTTTCTTTTTTCACTGCCATGGAAATGTGCACCATGAATTTGTACCTGAAGGTCAAATTGTCAATGCAGCTTTTTATGTGGGGGTCCTGAAGCGTTTGAGAGGTCATGTGCACTGCGTGCAGTGAAATTTGTCTTAAGAGGGAGGGGCGCTGTATTCTGCAACCCGATGATTCCGCTGTATACTCCGGAACAATAGTGCCTGAATTTTTGCAATGTTATTCCATGACTTTGCTGGGACACCCTTCTTGCTTGCCGGATTTAGTCCCTTGCGACTCTTTTTTTTTATAGACATATGCAAATTGGTGCTCCGGGGGCAGAATTTTGGTGATGTGACGACGATTAAAAAGAAAACGACATCGCTGCTGAAGTGCTTAAAAGAAGAGGAGTTCTTCCAAGAGTGCTTCCAGCAATGCAAGAAGGGGTGGAAGAGGTGCATTCTGTATAATGAGAGGTGTTTTGAAGGTTACCACATTGATGTATCTGAAAGTACGTGAAATATAATTTTTTTAAGCGTACTGCTCGAATGTTTGGGACAGACCTCGTATTCTGACTGCTTTTAGCAGACTCTGCCCTGCATGCTTGGTTCCTGATAGGTTCTCATGGATGCGCACTTGTTCAGTTGCTCTGCAAACCGCTGTGTTGCACACTTTCTCCCGGTATGCTTGTGTCACTTCAGTTGTTTCTTGCAATGCATATATATATATATATATATATATATATATATATATATATATATATATATATATATATATATATATATATATATATTTGTGAGTGTGGCAGCTGCACGTTGCTGCCACAAGCATTGTCTTTTCAGAAGAGGGCGCACTGAGCCTTGACTGAGCAAGGCAGGAGCCAATAGCAGCAGAATGCCTATAGAAATAAGTAAAAGCAAGTAGCACAGATCACTAAAAGCTAGAAGAAAACAGAGGCGGTTCCTTCAACAGTTCGGGAATATAAGGAACAAGTAGATGTCATGGAGCAGAAGATAAGACAAACACGGCTAAACAATTGTTGGAGGGGAAGGAGGAAACCACATAACTGGTGGAACAAGGAAATAAAGCAAGCTATAAATAAAGCAAGATGTAAGCGGGCATCTAGGAATCATAGCGAAGCCACCAAGTTGATATTAAATGAAGAAGAGTTACTCTTCAGACGAAACCAGTACTGAAAAAAGAAAAAGTGAGCTTGTGCAAAAAAAAAAAAATATACAAGTGATTGTTGGGTGCATGACATTCATAAAAGAGACAAAGGTTCGCCAAAAAGATTCTGGAACCATTATAAGAGCACTTCAAGGTTCACTGAGAATTCGTGAACGGCTATAAGGGATGTTGGCGTTAATATCTTTGAAAGGGCTAATGCGCTGGCGGTACATCAGAGACGTTATTAACTTATTAGTGGTAACTTCGGCAAGAAGGAAAGCGTAGTCCGGGCAACCAGATCAAGTAACATAGAAGCCCGAGAGATCAAAATTTAGCATATAGAAAACACCTACTCCAAGAAAGGCAGAAGAAAGCGTCCATAATAGCTTGGCAGCAGGACCAGATGAAAATACCCATACAGTTAATCAAACGGCTGGGTCAAGCAAGCCACAGCTGACTAGTGCCACAGAGCAAGTTATTTAAACAAATAAAATTCTGATTGGAAGGCATGAAAGCAAGATACACCTCATCTACAAAGGCAAAGGTAATAAGGACGAGACAAGGCCATGCAGACCTGTTACAGCAACGTTGGTGGTATTAGGATAGCAATGCAAGCCATAAAATTAGAGTTGTCAAAGTGTGTGGAAAAATTAAGAAATGGGGGAACTATAAAACTGGTTCAGACCTGGCAGATGCCTAGAGAATAATATATTTTTACTGAATCAATGTATATAAATTTCAATAGCTCAGAATAGACCCTTATGGATAGCATTTCTACATATTAATGGAGTGTATGACAACGTAGACATGGAATTGCTATGGGATATTCTCAAGCACGAGGTGATAGGTGACTATTTTGTGGATCTGCTGAGTGAGATGTATAGGGACACCTGCGTGCATATTGTACGGGAATGCCGGCAATGCAGTGAAGTGGTGGAAATTCACCCAGGACTTAAGAATGGATTTCCCCTGTCCCAGTTGGCGTCCACGCATTATGTTTAGGGCATACAAAGACAACTGCAAAACAGCAAGTTAGGTTTTGATTTATCTCACATCTATAACGACCAGAGGGTGCAACAGAAAGTCTCTGGGCTGATGCATGTGGACAACGTAGGGCTCCTAGCGAACAATCCAAGGGATTAAGAGAGGCTTGCGAATATGTGTGGCAATGCAGAGACAAATTTAGGTCTTAAGTATAGCACAGAGCAATAAGTAATTATGATCTTTATTCAAGAGTTGAGTAAGGACATGGTATCAATTCAACAGCATGTCATACCAATAGTGAAGCAATAGGTATAAATGCCTGGGTGTATTACATAACGAAGGAAAAACCTACTAAGCACCCATCAAGATAATCTAAGAATGAAGGGGAAGCAGAATGCAGCAATTAAAACGTAGGAAATTTGGGGCTACAATAAACGCAAGATATCAAGAAAGGAGTTATGGTGATAGCGTGAACATTCGCAAATGCCATTCTGTGCTTAAAATGCGATACCATGTCGGGGTTGGAAGCTAACTAAAGATACGTAGGCTGCATGGCTTTAGGGGTCACTGGTAAAACCCTGAATTAGGCTGTGCAGGGTTACATGGGTTGGGTTTCTTTTGAAATCAAAGAAGCATGGAGGATAAGTAGTTTTGAAGAGAGATTCAGGACCATGGATGAAGATAAATGGGTGGCTAGAGTGCACAAATATTTACCTCAGAAGCATGGAAGCGGAATAGAGAAAGAGGTCAGGAAAGTTGGCAACTATGTACAGTGTAATTGAAATCGGAAATAGACAACCAGGAGTCATCAAAAAGTGAGAGAAAGAGAGACAGAAGTTTGATACAAACGATGGCAACAAAAAGGACCATGCAGATTTACAGGTATGGCAAGAAATAAGGATGGAAAATCAGTTCGTTAATACAAAAGGCAGTGCCTTGTTATTTGAGGCCAGAGCTGGTTGCTTACAGACAAAAACAAACTGGAGCAGATATTCGCAACTGCATGAGGCATCTGTCTGCTGCAGCAAAAATTCATCCTGTGGGTAACGACTACCTTTCAGGAGCGCTGGGATTTAAAGCAGGTGGAAGCATTAACTGGTTCACAGTTGAAATAAGCAAAAGACATTTAGAATATTGGCGAACAAAAGAAAACGGAAAGGGTTGATAGGACCGCATCGGTTACAGGCATAGGTAGATATAGATACAAAGCAGATATATGAAAGAGAAAAAAGGTTAAGGAGATGTAGGCAAAATTCTAGACTGACAGCATGGCACCTAGCCTGGCTCAAGCAGACTAGGTGACGATTTGTCCCTGCCTGGTTGCAAAGGGGATGCCAATAAATAATCATCATCACGAGCACGACAGTAGCAGACACTAAAACCTACCGTGTCATGATAGCATGCTGGGCTGACTTGAGGAGTTTTTAATTTTTTAGCATGTGACGCTCCTTCCTAGTTTCATTTTTTTCCTCCATGTTCCATAGCCTATGCTGCTAATATCAGGTAATTCAGTTCGTCAGCTACTAGGCAACAGATCCTGCCCAAGTGCCTTCGAGATACTCAGGGGCCTGGCTAAACACTGTGGTTGCTGTTTTGTGCGTCGTTCGCTTTCTGCGAATAACTAGAGTCGATGGCATGTTGCATCGGTTGCCATCGCGTCCTGCAAAACACTCCACGTTGCATCGCTTCTTGTGGCTTTCATTGCAGAAGCAGTACTTTTGACGTCGAGAGCTCATGAGATGTTTGTACAACTACAGCAACCAGCGTCGGTGGAAGTCTCGTATGAAATACGGCAATTTGCCTTGGTGAATGATGTGGGCAAGAAATGGTCCTTTTTTTTGCCTCTATTGAAATGATAGACAGCAGTACAAAAGGAGTGGCAGCACCAAAACTATAGGGTACAGTCGGTGTCAAAAGTTTACAAACCACGGTTTCAAGCAGTTTGTGACCATTCGGAATGCTTGTTCACATTTTGATGGCTTTTTGCTTTCTTCTTTTGCTTTATGCATATAGCCATGTTGTGTTGCATGTTGACTGAACGCACACTCAATGAAAAATCTATAAAATTTGTCAGTAAAGCGGTAGAGCACTACTTTGTTCGTTTGTAGCATAAACCGGAAATTCCAATAGCAGGCTACAGATATATGCAGCTCTATTCTGAGGTTCCAGTGTCTGTAAGGTTTTGACGCCGACGCTACATGTGCTTGAAATAGATGCGGCTTAATATCGGACATACTATGTTAGTTATGCAACCTTCACATAGAAAATGGCACCACTACATTTATTAAAAATGAGACTGTCCAATGCCAACATCATTTATTTTTTACGAGACCTCCACTGATTACTGCCATGAAATTACGAATTATCGGCATAGTTGACTATTTCATTACTTTTAGTTGTTAAATAAGTTACTTTGTGAACAGACGCACTCATACAGAAGGCTGCTGAGGATAGCTGGTCGCCACATTGCTTCTCCGGGTGATGTGGAGAACATGGCATGTGCGCTTTATTCTGCACATGCGGCCGCTTCAGGCTGAAGACAGTTGCCGTAGGTAATGTTTAAGCCCACTCTCACGTTTCCCTTTCCTTTGACTAAACTGCTGATTATGTCCGTGATGAGATTCGCTAGTCTTGCGAACGAAGGCCGCCGATTGGTGTCGTCTTGCCAGCACTTGAGCATGACGGTGTAACTGAAAGATAAGGTGCGACAAACATCAGGCGTTAAAATCAGAAATAATAATAAATAGACCTGCAGTGACTCTTTAGCAGAGACAATCCTTCATCAGCCGAGATAAGGTCAAGAACATGTGAACGTCGGAACGTGAAAATAGACCACGGTGACTTCGCACCATGACGACAGGTATGTATACCCGGCAGTGTGCATCGGCAACGCACTGGAAAAAGCTGCAACTGAGGCCCTGGACGCGGAGGGCCTCAAATTATACCTACCTTCCCTGCAAATAAAGTGTTCTCTCCTTCTGTCTGGTAAATTGGCATTTGGAAACTTTTAGTATTATTCATTAGGAGAAAGAGACTTGATTATATTACTGAAAAAAGCAAAGACCAAACATTTGTTCTTCGATTTTGTTCCTAAACATCCGCGCCAGTATATACGCAACTGTGATGTCCCCAGTGTCAAGAATCTTGAGGTTCGGCCATTTTGTCGCGATAAAAGTGCGTGCAATTTGCTATGTTCAGCCTTCGGTTCTTTCACCATGCGATGTAGTTCTTCACACGAATGAAGCTGTGGATACGCTATGAAAATTCATGACGTCGCGGTGTGTAGGGGCTGAAACTTATGTTTGGTGTTGCCTTTCGTTCTTGCATCTTTTCTGGATTACAAATCTTTCACTCACAGCAAGGCAGTCGTTTTGCTAATGCCTGAAGCGTAATTCACTAATCCAGCTTAACTTGCTGCTTCCTTTTAGTGTAACTTTTATGGTACAGCCTCACAAAAACATAACTTTAAGTATGCAAGCGGCACTGCGTGCGTGTCGGTGTGTGTGTGGCATTTTTACAAAGTTATGAGAGAGTATGCTAGTGATGTGCGCACTATGATCGGGTCCAAAAATTGTTTCCTACATAGGATGTTCAAACCTACGAGAGCTGCTAGTGACTCGAAATGGAATAGCACGAAGGTAGACTTACATCTCACTTGGACAGAAGCTGGGCTGCTCCAGGCGGCGTCCTTGTTTGAGGAATTTCACGATGTCCCAGTTGGGAACGTCAGGGTACGGCGTCACGCCACGCGTCAAGAGCTCCCACAGCAGCACGCCGTATGACCACTGCGCAAAACGTAATCATGTACAGACAAAGCGTTTATACAGCGTCGCGGTCCAGCAATGCAAGAGCAGTCGTGCATGTCAACATAACCTTAATTTGCTTTTGCATGTAACTCACGAAAATACTGCGAAGATAACTGTTCACCTGGAGGCCACAAACTCCGATTCATAATAACAGTGGGAACTGAGGCAGGAATATTTGCTTGATGATCTTTGTGTTCCCTTTATTGCTTCACCATAGTGGTTTATAAGTTGACAATTTTAATGCAAAGTATTTTTTGCCTCTTTCTTCGCACTTTGCGGTAGGTTGGTATGATCCTGTCTAGCCACGCTTTAGCAAAACGAAAATAATGTGTGACCGACGCAGGAATCGAACCGCTGATGGAGAAGCACAGCAACCTGGTGATTCTCTAACTTTTAGGCCACAATCGCGTGCATTGTCTACGCGTTCCAAAGCCAGCTAACTGTTGGAAACACTTGGTGCGTGTGTATCGTGCCACATTCTCATCTTCTTTCCTTATGACAGCTTGCGCTTTGAGGACCGGTCCACTTCCCCAGTACTTGCGTTAGCTCTCGGATCCCCGATCGTCACCCGTTCAATTCTAGCGAGACAAATTCTGGCTCATCAGCGTTTCATGCGGCAAAAGTATGGAACGCCTCACAAGTCCCTTAGCGGAGAAGAGGCAACCGACCTAAGGAGGATACAGATGGACATATATCCGCATCTCTTATTGAAAACGCAATACTTCCAGCTCTTTACCTGTCTAAATGTCCGTGGTGCGGAGGTAGGCCGACATTCTACCACGCTTCATGGAGGTGCACGTATGCCGAAGCCCAGAGACCGGAGCTCTAGCTCAGTTAATCAAACAATAATTGCTACGGAGCAATGGGAGGCACAGCTTGCCAGTTCACACCTGAGGGTGTAACTAGCATGTCTGGAACAATGCCGGTGGGCGGCGAAGGCCAGTGGAGCCCTGGAGGGAGGGCCCCAGCCATAATACTCTACGACCGCTTCCCATTTTTCTTTTTGGAAGCTTTTCATTCATTCCTCATGGCAGCTAGCGCTACGTAGAAACTGCGTGACGCCTTACCGTCTTCATGATAGCCTGATATAATAACGTTTTAATGTTTCTTTGCCGTAGTACAAAGGTTATCGTCATTTCAGCATACACTGCATCCTGTATCCATAGGTATACGCACGACTGTACGACACGTACGCAGTCGCTGATGACATCCCGTGTTTATCTCGCTAACGCTCTCGTTCGTTACGCTTGTATAGAACCCAACAGTCACCAAATCATAAGCTCGTGTCGAATGGCTGGTGTAGGAATTGTGCCGTTGCCTCAATACGGACATCTTCAACGCGGTCGTCGTCCTGCAGCTGTTGTCACACACACATACGCTTGCGAAACACACACACGACTATTCAATATACGCAAACACGTTTCTCCACGTGGTATCAATTTGGTGAACCCCAAACAATACTGGATAGCCTGGAACCTGCACATTGCTTCGCATACCATCAATTCCCGCAGTTCATGGCATCTGCACAAGTTTTTCAAGCGAAGCTTGTATTGGTTCACAAGTTTTGGTGGCATTGTGGTCATGCAAATACACCCAGTTGCTCCCTGAGCAGAGCAGCTGCGGGAAAGGGCGGTTTGATGAGTTGACAGCGGCGATGAAGCGTGTGTCATTAGCAAAGATTACAGGCCGCCATTGGAATATGAACCTGGCAACGTTTAACGCTAGAACGTTATCTAGCGAGGCGAGTCTAGCAGTGCTATTGGAGGAATTAGAGGGCAGTAAATGGGATATAATAGGGCTCAGTGAAGTTAGGAGGCCAAAAGCAGCATATACAGTGCTAAAAAGCGGGCACGTCCTGTGCTACCAGGGCTTAGCTGAGAGACGAGAACTAGGAGTCGGATTCCTGATTAATAAGAACATAGCTGGTAACATACAGGAATTCTATAGCATTAACGAGAGGGTGGCATGTCTTGTTGTGAAACTTAATAAGAGGTACAAAATGAAGGTTGTACAGGTCTACGCCCCTACATCCAGTGATGATGACCAGGAAGTCGAAAGATTCTATGAAGACGTGGAATCGGCGATGGGTAAAGTCAAAACAAAATACAGTATACTTATGGGCGATTTCAATGCCAGGGTAGGCAAGAAGCAGGCCGGAGACAAGTCAGTGGGGGAATATGGCATAGGCTCTTGGAATAGCAGAGGAGAGTTATTAGTAGAGTTTGCAGAACAGAATAATATGCGGATAATGAATACCTTTTTCCGCAAGCGGGTTAGCCGAAAGTGGACGTGGAGGAGCCCGAATGGTGAGACTAGAAATGAAATCGACTTCATACTCTGCGCGAACCCTGGCATCATACAAGATGTAGACGTGCTCGGCAAGGTGCGCTGCAGTGACCATAGGATGGTAAGAACTCGAATTAGCCTTGACTTGAGGAGGGAACGGAAGAAACTGGTACATAAGAAGCCAATCAATGAGTTAGCGGTAAGAGGGAAACTAGAGGAATTCCGGATCAAGCTACAGAACAGGTATTCGGCTTTAACCCAGGAAGAGGACCATAGTGTTGAAGCAATGAACGACAATCTTATAGACATCATTAAGGAGTGCGCAATAGAAGTCGGTGGTAACGCCGTTAAACAGGAAACCAGTAAGCTATCGCAGGAGACGAAAGATCTGATCAAGAAACGCCAATGTATGAAAGCCTCTAACCCTACAGATAGAATAGAGCTGGCAGAACTTTCTAAGTTAATCAACAAGCGTAAGACAGCGGACATAAGGAACTATAATATGGATAGAATTGAACAGGCTCTCAGGAACGGAGGAAGCCTAAAAGCAGTGAAGAAGAAACTAGGAATAGGCAAGGATCAGATGTGTGCGTTAAGAGACAAAGCCGGCAATATCGTTACTAATATGGATGAGATAGTTCAAGTGGCTGAAGAGTTTTATAGAGATTTATACAGTACCAGTAACACCCACGACGATAAGGTGAGAGAGAATAGGCTAGAGGAACTTGAAATCCCACAAGTAACACCGGAAGAGGTAAAGAACGCCTTGGGAGCTATGCAAAGGGGGAAGGCAGCTGGGGAGGATCTGGTAACAGCAGATTTGTTGAAGGATGGTGGGAACACTGTCCTAGAAAGACTGGCCGCCCTATATACAAAATGCCTCATGACCTCAAATGTACCGGAATCTTGGAAGAACGCTAACATAATCCTAATCCCTAAGAAAGGGGACACCAAAGACTTGACAAATTATAGACCAATCAGCTTATTGTCCGTTGCCTACAAAGCATTTACTAAGGTAATCGCAAATAGAATCAGGAATACCTTAGACTTCTTTCAACCAAAGGACCAGGCAGGATTCCGTAAAGGCTACTCAACAATAGACCATATTCACACTATCAATCAGGTGATAGAGAAATGTGCGGAATATAACCAACCCTTATATATAGCCTTCATTGATTACGAAAAAAGCATTTGATTCAGTCGAAACCTCAGCAGTCATGAAGGCACTACGGAATCAGGGTGTAGATGAGCCATATGTAAAGATACTGGAAGATATCTATAGCGGTTCCACAGCCACCGTAATCCTCCACAAAGAAAGCAACAAAATCCCAATAAAGAAAGGCGTCAGACAGGGAGATACGATATCTCCAATGCTATTCACAGCATGTTTACAGGAGGTATTCAGAGACCTGGAGTGGGAAGAATTGGGGATAAAAGTTGATGGAGAATACCTTAGCAACTTGCGTTTCGCTGATGATATTGCCTTGCTTAGTAACTCAGGACACCAATTACAATGCATGCTCACTGACCTGGTGAGGCAAAGCAGAAGGGTGGGTCTGAAAATAAATCTACAGAAAACTAAAGTAATGTTTAACAGTCTCGGAAGAGAACAGCAGTTTACGATAGGTAGCGAGGCACTGGAAGTGGTAAGGGAATACATCTACTTAGGGCAGGTAGTGACCACGGACCCGGATCATGAGACTGAAATAACCAGAAGAATAAGAATGGGCTGGGGTGCGTTTGGCAGGCATTCTCAAATCATGAACAGCAAGTTGCCACTATTCCTCAAGAGGAAAGTGTATAACAGCTGTGTCTTACCAGTACTCACCTACGGGGCAGAAACCTGGAGGCTTACGAAAAGGGTTCTGCTGAAATTGAGGACGACGCAACGAGCTATGGAAAGAAGAATGATAGGTGTAACGTTAAGGGATAAGAAAAGAGCAGATTGGGTGAGGGAACAAACGCGGGTAAATGACATCTTAGTTGAAATCAAGAAAAAGAAATGGCCATGGGCCGGACATGTAATGAGGAGGGAAGATAACCGATGGTCATTAAGGGTTATGGACTGGATTCCAAGGGAAGCGTAGTAAGGGGAGGCAGAAAGTTAGGTGGGCGGATGAGATTAAGAAGTTTGCAGGGACAACATGGCTACAATTAGAAAATCACCGGGGTAGCTGGATAAGTATGGGAGAGGCCTTTGCCCTGCAGTGGGCGTAACTAGGCTGATGATGATAATGATGATGACAGCTGCATAGGTGCGCGCTCACGCCACGCGCGCAACCAGTCAGGGCCGTTTCGCTTCCACTGGGGAGGGAAAGATCAGGAAAGGGTTTCGCGCGCTCTGCACCAGCTTCATTTCCGTTCAATTCATTGTCGGAAAAAAGGATCGGACGGCCACGCGTTGTGCGTTTTTTGTGTGTGTGTGTGCGAAGGCTGCCGAGGAATTGGCAGCCTTCGACGAGCGGCGGTGAAAACTCGCCCCTGAAAGGGCTCGCCATCGGCGCGTCGATCCAGCCGCCTGAGCCCAGGCAATCGGACAGCAACGAGAAGATCCCGAGCTGAGGGAGCGGGAGGCCGAAGCAATCCGGCACCGTTACCTGTGGGTTACTTAACCGTGACGGAGGTCAGGTACACGCAGGACAAGTTTCGCTTACCCTATTTTCCGGTAGGAGAAAGGTCGGTCACTTCTTTTTTCTTTTCTAAAAAGGCCACCAGGCCCACGTGTCCCCGTCGATCACCATCACAATATCTTCAACTCCTTTGCGAGATCATTCTAGTTTCGACCACGCATTCCCATTTGCGACCCACGGATACGTATTGCGGACACGGGTGCGCATTAAGTACGCATTTCAGAAAGGTTCAACTGGCGGCATGTGCATGAAGTCGCAAACTTTATGCAGATTCCCAATTTTATGTTGCCATGCTGGGCCATGTAGCACGGCGACAGCAGCCTTCCCGTACGTCCACGCTTTTAGCGGGCCCGCGGTTCTTTATTTAGACTTTCATTTATTCTAACAAATTGGTAGCCTATAATATTTTTTTAGCGGCGTGTAGGCTTGGAATTTCGGGGTCGACTGTCAATCGAATGAATACTCACTGGTATCACTACACTGCACTGATAAAACCTACAAGGAAATTTTGGGCCGCGTAAAAAGCGTAGTTTCTCGGAGTTGACGTGCTTGGACTTACGTCACATACACTGCTAAGTGTGCTTCGGTGCAGTTTAAAGGCTGCTAGTGAAAATTTCATACTATTACCAGTCTTGCAGCCTTGCCAAAATTGCTTCAATAGCAGGAAATACTAATCTATAATGAATTTAGCCACAGCAAAATGCCGTTGCTGTTGGCCTGGAATTGCCACCTGCCTAACAGGATCCGCAACGCTTGCTTACCACGTCTGTCTTGTGGTTGTAGACGCCTTTCTCCAAACTCTCCGGCGCCATCCACCTTACAGGCAGCTTTTTCTTCATTCTGTCTTCGCTGTAGTAGTCTTGCTCGTAGACGTCCCGAGAGAGTCCAAAGTCGGCTACTCGGACTATCATATCTTCACTCAACCTGAAATTGTCGTGCCATGTACATGCTCGTACACTATTTAGAGCTTGTGACAAACATTGCGAAAATGAGAATTCCCACTCACATGCAATTACGAGCTGCGAGGTCTCTGTGCACAAACTTCAGGTCGGCCAAATACCTCATGCCTTCGGCCACGTGGATGCCAAACCCAAGCAGGTCTCTCACAGTCGGATTCTGGAGTTACGACAGCAAAATGAAAACTCCAAGTACAGCATTTGGTGCATGCGCTTTGTAGATTTCTTTATGTACAAAAGCCGTCTTGACATCGTCAGCTTCTGTACACAGTTTTATCCTGAATAGGGGCACGGTACTGAGCAAACGGCGTGGGAGTGTTGTAATTCAGCACACGCTAAACTGCACTCTTGAAACACCACAGTTTTCCTTGTAAGAACGCGTCATAGCCACCATACAAATTAGTCCTGAAGGCGAAACACTCGTTTCAGGAAGACTTACGTTTCTCGGATCCCGTACGTAGGAAAGCAGGTCGCCATGTTTCATGTACGGCGTAATGACCATAAGGCCACCAGCTTCATCAACGGAGAGACCGATGAGAGGGAGAACGTTCATGTGGTGAAAGTCCTTCATAATCAGCGCTTCTCTCAGGAACTCCTGAGCATCCGCTTCTCCTCCCAGAGTGTCTATAATGAACGCCAGATTACCACAGTGTATACAGCTACGAATTTATATGTACAATCACTATTAGAGGCAGTGAATTCATCCAATGCCCACTAACGTCACAAGCAGCCGCAGTCTCCCGTCTTTTATTAAAATGGCCTGACTAATCGAACTGACTTTCTGAAAACACTCATTTTACGCGTCGCACCCGCTAGAAAGATTGGGGTAACTCAATAGAGGCGTTCTGAGAGTAAATTTTTTACTACACAGACGGCATATCAGTCACATATGCCATATATTGAAAGCTGAATATATAAGGTCAGCATGGACACATTTGCCAGTTGGCACGCGTTCATCTTGGTGAGCCAATCAACAGAAGCTATTGAACGCCATTTTTCTTACAAAAACAGGCTCTCTTTGTACACTCCCGTCCCTTGTTCAAGGTGACCACCCGGATATTCGCCCATTTTTAATCCCCACGTGATTCTCTGAGTGTTCCAAGAATATCCTCTGGAAGTGAAATAAAGCCATCCTGTATGGCTGTAAGAGCTGCTATGCTCTACGCATTATTCACGAAAGGGTGTGAGAAGAAAAAAGATTATATGCTGCAGGACCGACTCTAAAAAAAATTATGAATCCTGCTGTTCAAAAATTTCAGTCTGGAATGCTGTACCGTCGTACAGGCATCGCCGCGAAAATTTGACCTCATGCTCCGAGTAGTTGGGCTATACTGCTTACAAGGTCACACTTTAGTTATTGTGCACGACTGAAGAGATCCCGCCCTGTGAAAACTTTTAGAAAGTAGTGGTTTCCTCCTAAAGGCGAAGCATTATAGCGATAGAAAAGTGCATATTACACAACTGCATAAAGTAAGGTTCAGAGTTTTATCAGACGTATAACTGTAATATACATGCGCTCGCCTCGCTAATTCAACTAGCAAGCGCGGCACCTCGCGCGCACAGCAAACGAACCGATCTCACTCGCTCGTCGCAAACACAGGCCTTCACAACGCTGGCGTGATGGAGAACGCAAACCGAAGAAAGCGATCGTTTATGCTGCCTCTCCTTTCAACGCACCTCCGAAACTTGAGATTACGCCACCTCC
The DNA here is from genome assembly GCF_023375885.2 of Dermacentor andersoni. NCBI lineage: Eukaryota > Metazoa > Arthropoda > Arachnida > Ixodida > Ixodidae > Dermacentor > Dermacentor andersoni. The sequence continues at coordinate 93,172,337 of NC_092819.1, read as the reverse complement.
AGAAGTAGCCGAGCGCGAAGACAGCGCACATGCAGCCGCCAGCCATCTCGGCTCGCCCGGCCTTCTGCTCCGCTGGAGATTACCTCCAAGATAGGGCCTGGCGGCACACGGCTGTGCTAAAGCAGGAAACGCGCGCTCACATGCCGCCCCCTCGTTCCCCTCGCCCCCATTGGCGCACGCTTGATTGCGACACCCCGCACGCCCCGCCTCCACCTCCTTCCACCCACCCTTGCCCGCGCGAAAAGACGGCGCGCATCAACACGCCCATCGTCCTCGGCTCAACCTCGCACGCTTCCACGCGCACCGACACCATACAGCGTGCGGGGCGCGATAAGATCTTATCGCATTTGGACTTTACACGGAAAATCCCGCCGACGCCGATGGCGAAATTGAGCCTAGAGTGTCTGTCCATATATAATCGCTATCGCAATAAAAGACAAAAATACTTTGTGTACTCACTGTTTTGAAGAGTTTTTACGGCCAACGTGTGAGCTTTGTTCTTGCCTCCCAAATCCAAGATGCCCCGGTAGACGCAACCAAATTGACCTCGTGATCAGAAGAGAAGCAGACATATACCAGTTAGAAAGAAAATGGACAATGAAACAGCTTATTCCACGGGAAATAAAATCGCATTTTAGACCAATCTTAGGGCAGTATTGTTACCTTACAGTTTGCAAACATTCGGGAGTTACGCGATGTTAGTCCTTTGGATATCACTTATTGAATAATATCCTATATCTTTATTTATTTAGAAATACATCACATAGCCTGAAGTCCCAAGTGCGGCGCCCCCCCCCCCCCCCTGCAAAGAAAACAAACAAACATTCAAACAAGTAATAAACACCAATAAATGTGAATTTCTTACACATAGTGTGACTAGGGCAAGAAATTTAACTCACTATTAGTTGTAGAAAGATGAATACATAACGGTATATACGAGCGAGGTTCGAGTCGCTGCACAGTCATTGCGACCTGTTGCTGCCGTATATGCAGAGAGCTTGAAAAAGCATTCGATACAATCTATGGCAGAACACATTTTTGTGGTCTGGCAGAGTAATTCACGCATTACTCAGTGGCACTGTTTTATGCAATTTTACCAATGAAAGAATTGTCATCCAAATAGCTGCATGAAAAAGATATTTTTCGAGATGCAATCAAATGCGAATCGTATGGGGACAGTTTTGAGTTTTGACTAAGACACTGAGCTGAGCACAAAGGCGAATTGAATATTCTTTCCCTAATACTATGAAGTTTTTTTGGGTCGTAAAGAAAAAGAAGGCAATTAGCTTACTTTATTTATATTACACTGAGAAGATTAAATTCAATAACATTGCTTGGAACACTATCTAAAACAAAGCAATAGATTCGCGCTAGTTAACTGAGCTTTTGCCTGAGGCTGATACTCAGCTGAGAAGAGATCAACAGTCCAAAACTGTAATGAACCGATTTACTAAAGCTTTGGGCCGACCTCTCTGCCTTTCTGTAAATAAATTTTTCTCTCTTCTCTCTTACTAAAGCTTTGCTTCACGTAGATACCAACATGTGCGTTGAAGCCGCACGTTTTTTTTTTATCCGAAGAAGCCTGTTCAAGTAGGCTTCTGACTACATGAAATATTCTCTTATTTCATCTATCTATCTATCTATCTATCTATCTATCTATCTATCTATCTATCTATCTATCTATCTATCTATCTATCTATCTATCTATCTATCTATCTATCTATCTATCTATCTATCTATCTATCTATCTATCTATCTATCTATCTATCTATCTATCTATCTATCTATCTTTGTGCCTGTCTGTCCGTCCGTCCGTCCATCTATCTTTAGCAGTCTCGGAAAAGTTTCTAAACGTCTACATCTGAGTAAAGAGCATAAAGATAGGCCAAAGAGAAGCGACCCGACAACCTGCTGATTAAGAACCATTTTATTTCGCTGTACGAAAGAAGGCGTTATGGATGGCAAGTGGAAAACTATTTCTAAACAATAACGAAAGACAACAAAAACGCCAAACGGCGACCATTGGTGGTTTGCTGCATGTGTTTGATTCTATCACTGATGTGTTTATTTTTGCTAGTAATTATCAGTCTAGTCTGAATTGTTTTTGCCTAAGTAGTTTCTCTTAAGTTTATTTTTTATCAGAGGGCCTTTGAAATCAAACTACTGAACGGTACAGGAGCTATTATGGGTTTGAGTGAGAAAATCATTCCGCAGGTATTTGCTTTGTGGGACAATAACGTTTCCACGTTACCGGCCGACGGCAAACGCGAGTCTTCGCTGCAGTGAGATAATGCATTTCGTGACTGAAATTACATACCTTGACCGATGACCGCGCAAATGATAACGTTTTCTTTCTTGATGTATAGGTTTTCAGCCTCCAGCTTTGCTTTGATCTCTCGGTCCAGTTGAAAGGCAGAGCTCAAAAGCGGTTCCTGGGGGCTGACATTTTTATATGACACATAATCTGCAAAAAAGACGGGGAAACATCAGCAAAATTTTGCATGGACATATTATGGTGCCAGGCTCACGCATACTCCTGCAACCTGGTTTGAAATGTTGGCATTTAAAAGGAACTTTTTTTGCTTGTTTAGGGACGGAAACGCAGTTTTAGCAGACAATATTTTCAGTGAATATTGAACAAGATCTTTTTCAGGAATTTCGAATCATTCTAGTGAATTTCTGATGCAACATTAGCGAAATACCTGTACGAAAAATATATGACACGCTAATTTTCAGTGAATGCCTTAAATAAACAGGTATTCTTATTCTCGGCCTCAATATTTTATTCGACAAAGCGTCGACCTGTCACTTTAAGCGTTCAGTTCAACATTTACTATCGAGGACAATAAATGGGGTGTCGTAAAAATATCTACAGGTATATTGAGTGCACATTTCCTTTTTTTGCGACACTTGCGTATGTTAAACATGATAACGATATTGTAGTCTTATTTCTATAGCTGCCAGAGTCGCTCAGTGGCTATGGTGCTGCGTTGCTGAACAACGCAGCATGGGAGTAGTATTGGGATGCTAAAGGCCATGAGTTGTTTTGGGATGTTAAACCTCATAATTTGAAATATGTTTTTACACCATGGTAAATTTATTTCCGGATAAAGCGTTTCGGTGCACCCTTGGAAATAGCGGAGCGACACGCATTATAGTTAGCGTCTGCGCCTCCTGGGAAGTATTGCTTGTGATAACGCCATACATCGAGGTACGGTATATAATTATTGGCCCTTCAAACGTACTTTGACCCGCCGTGGTTGCTCAGCGGCTATATGGTGTTGGGCTGCTGAGCACCAGGTCGCGGGATCGAATCCCGGCCAAGGCGGCCGCATTTCGATGGGGACGAAATGCGAAAACACCGGTGTACTTAGATTTAGGTGTACCTTACAGAACCCCAGGTGGTCGACATTTCCGGAGTCCTCCACTACGGCGTGCCTCATAATCAGAAAGTGGTTTTAGCACGTAAAACCCCATAATTTAATTCTTTTTTTAAACGTACTTTGGGAAAATGTAAACACCGTTCCTGCAGTTGCCACCATTGCAGTAGGCGGGTAAAACCTCAAAGACATTTTGTCCTACCTGAATCACCTCCGGCGAAACTTGCGCGTTCATCGCGCGCTCCCGAGTCCGGTATTCCAGTCTTCATTAGGCGACCGCAGAAGGCCATTGTGGAACTGACGCTCGAACACTTGTCTCTCTTGAGTCGACAATAAAAGAACCCCACAGCGGCGAGGAGCGCGAATAGAATGGCGACCACAGTGCCGGCCACTGCGGCCTCGTCGATGTCGCTCCGCCCAGGCTCGATAACCACGTCGTTTTCCACAGAAGTCTTGACGACGTCATGGATGGTAAAAAAAAAAGAGATAGATAAATATTTTGTTCAGTCCACAGAAGATGACTGTACAAGTGAGCAAACTGCCTTTGCCGTCCGCAGAAATCAAACTTATACTAGCAAAGCTTTCGCACTGCTGATATCGGTAAGGGCGTTTGACACGAGCACAAGTTATCGCCGATATGTTTCTGTATAGATGGCATGACAGCGCGACGATGACGACGGCGAGGCGCCGGCAGTGGTGCGTCGACCATGGAATGACCACAGTGCAGGCGACTATGGTATACGGCGACGACAGCAGCATGACGAACACGGTATTGTGACAACAGAACCACGATAGTGTGACTATACGATGGCGTGAGGACGGCGGCGTGACAACAACGGAATGACGACAGCGCGAATATGATGGCACGATGACGGCTGCGTGCCTGCGCTTTCTTGTCGTTTACGAAGGCCCCCAGACATATACTCCGTCCATACACTTTAAAATCATGCAGGTATACAACGCGCTAGAGCAGTCGGTCTAAGCGAAGCTGTTGTGAGTCGGCAAGAATAAACGGGGCATCTATACTAGCCATGCGCAGCGGACCGCTGCTACGGATGCGCTCCGCAACCGTCCGCCCAGTCGGCGGAAGACCGCGACACAGTGCTACCAATGACCGCACCGTTTAAACAGCTCAAGCCACAAAACTCCCGCGCGAAAGCACATGCGCCTAAAAAAGCTAGTTCGGCGACGAAGACGTCCTGCAACTCGGTCACGTGGCTCTACCGCCAGAGCACGTGCCAGTTCGTCCAGGCCACGGTGTGGTCCAGGCTAGAGATACCCGACCTCTCAGCTATGAAAGTCCTTGGACGGTTGCAAGAGGATGCTGTTGGCTTTCTTAAAGGAGTCGTAGTTTCGCACGAACGGCGAAGCATTGATAGCGGTATCAAAATATTAGACAATTACACAAAGTAATGTTCGTCGCTTTGTGTTGAATAAATTGCAGTAAATATTCACTTAATAACTGAAGAAGCATCGCGCCACTAGCACACATAAAAAGATGAAGATATCTCACTTGATGACCGCGAGCACTCGCTCTGACTTCCAATTCTAGCTGACTTGATGATATGAACGCTGTCAGCGGGGATCGCGCGTGCTTCTCTCAAGGTGAACACTTCACGCTACCACTTTCGTCACCGTTTGAACTGTGCCTGCTCTGTACAACTCAAATTACTCGACCTCCAACATTTGGCGTGCGGAAACACAGCGTGCATGAAGCCACCAGTCATCGGTTCGCCCTTAGCCCTGGCACCCTCCGTAGCTGACCGCCACTGCGGGCCACGTATGCGCTCAGTCGCGCATGCACTCAGCCGCACGGACTAGAGGAGGAGATGCACTCACTCCTTCCCTAGCGCGCTCTGGAGCTCCCTAACATCGGGCATGCCCATCAAGCCACCATGATTATCGGCTCACCTTTGCAAGCCGCGCACGTTTGCCCTTGTGTACCCGCAGATTACGTCGCCACGAATGACGAGCGGTCATACGCCGAACATTCAGAAAGCGCTATTACGTAACATAGGTCTGCGAGAAAGGGCCCAAATTCTACCCTGCGTGCTAGTTCGACATCGCAGACAAAGCGTATGAAATGAGTGTTCTGGGGGATCCTCTGCTCTCTGCCAGCTGTCGCACTTCTAACCTCCTTATGTACTCTGGCTGACAGACCACCGTCCTGGTTAACGTTCCTGCCTGCCCTTTCGTCGTTCTTAGATCTCAGCTGCGTGCAGTTTATACTGGCCTTCACATCCTGTCACAATGTGACGGTAATGCCTGCGTTTGTCGTCGCTAGGACGCTGTGCAGCACGCCATCAAATCCAAAAATGTATCATGTAATTAGGTTTTGTTCTTCATCATATCGCTAAACTGTATAGCATGCTTGAGCCTTACTTTTGTGTTGTTGCTGTCGTTGTGATAATCATTGGCATGGTCCTTAGAAGCATATGCGCTTTCTTGCTTTCTCCTTCCCTCTGTTTTCACTTAATTAATCGGATCCCTTAAATAGCCTTCACTATAGGAGAAGAAGCAGGTGTCATGCTTGTTATGGAAGCATGTGTCAGACGGTTTCTTCCTTTAGCTTCTGTCTGCGAGAGGCAGCGTTTGCTTTCCTGTTGCAGAGAAAACCGGCGTATTCAGCGTGGTATGATCGTTGGCTCTTGCAGAAACCGTCTGTGTTTACGTGAGCAGTGAGCGCTTTTTTCTTTGGTACATGCCGAGCCAGATCAGAAACTACGATATGTAACGAGAGCGCTTTGTCTCGATAACCGAAAGTGAACTCAACAATTAGGTTCACGCATTTCTGTTCCGAAGCGACACGATGCCGATTCAGTTCCGGCTGGCGTGTAAACGGCTGGATCCGGTCCTCAGATCAGGTATAGTTACAGGATATAGTGGGGGCCGGTGAGTGGGGAACTCCTTCGCACTTTCGTCAGTTTATTCGTGCTATGAGACAATCACGATTAGCATGTCCATATCCTGTGGTTTAAGCCATAAGTTGCCTGACCACCTTTTCCCCTTGGTCACCCGACACTTCTCACGGCAGCTCGTTTCAAGCATTGAGAGTCGCCGTGTGCAACACATTTGCATGGTACGCGTACCGACAGTACGTTCCGCGGCTTCCTACGTCGAGTTTCTGGCATCTAGATTTGAACTATCCTCCCTGGCTTCTGGAAACTACCAGCAACCACGGTCGCGCTCGAACGCAGCATGCTGCGTGTGCCTGTGTTCGAGCGTGGTCGTGCTCAGACACACGAAGACTGCAAACATTTCTATAGTTGACTTCCACGTTTCCGACTGTGGAAAGTTGCTTTTTCATCCACTTTCATTTCCATTAATTTATCGTTTCTTTAAACAATTACTAAGTATAAATAATTTCCCCTATGTTGTCCTTGGTGTCTTTGTTTGTTTCCTTCTTACGATATGATTAATTAAAATCGGGCCCCTCGGTTCCCTTTCTTCTCCTTCATTACATTGCGAGGGTCTCGAATCCGGCAACATTGATACCTCCAGGTAGCATGTGTGGGTTTATTGACCAGTTGCCGTCACCCAAATAGATACCCGCCGTGGTTGCCTAGTGGCTATGGTGTTGGGCTGCTAAGCACGAGGTAGCGGGATCGAACCCCGGCCACGGCGGCCGCATTTCGATGGAGGCGAAATGCGAAAACAACCGTTTACTTAGATTTAGGTGCACGGTAATGAAACCCAGGGGATCCAAATTTCCGGAGTCCACCAAGACGGCGTGCCTCATAATGAGATCGTGGTTTTGGCATGTAAAACCCAATAATTTAATTAACCCAAATAGAGCACATACTCGTGACGCCTGCGGCAGAAAGGATGTTCCACATTCGCCGTCAAGTTTTGTGAATGGTGGCGCTGGTTAACACACCCAGGTGTAGTTCTAGGAGTAAAACATAAGTACCCCAGAAAGCGGATGGGACAGCGGCGCCGCGGTAGCACAATTGGTAAGAGCATTTCACGCGTAATACGAAGACCTGGGCTCGTATCCCACCTGCGCCAGTTGTTTTTTCATTCACTTTCATTTAGATTATTTATTATTTCTTTAATTCAATTCGTAAGCACAAGTAAGTTCCCCTATGTTGTCCTTGGTGTCGTTGTTGGCTTCTGGTGGAATTTGTTTTAGGCATATATGATTATGAGTGGACTCAGAATATCCTGTTTACGTCACAAGCTCTTTTCATATATTGCGTATTACACGCACATTCCTTTGCCGGAAGATGCTGGTGTTGTAGCAGAGCTTTTCAATCATGCAACACAAGGTAATGTACTTTCATAACTAAAGTTAGCACTTGTCGGTGCGATGATGTCGATCGAGGGATTCAGTAGAAAGGTGAATTTGGAAGCCAGGTTGCCTCGTGGAGCGTAAGGCACAATGTTGCCGTCAATTTTCATAACAACTGTCATCTCTTTCTTCACATCTTGCTCAGCCACGGGTGTGGCTAGGCATTACAGCATCGTTTCGGAAAAGTTGCAGCGTAAGAAAGTAGATTTAGGTGGTGCGCGCAATTCACAACGGCCTAATCGAACCACTCATCCTTACGTACAAATATAGTGCTGGCAGATTTAACAAATGTTTGTGTGTGCCCTATTTGTCATAAATTGCATGCATGGCTGTTCGATACGTGTTAAGACAAGATAATTCACAGTAGATAAGCCAGTGCAAGTCAATATCGGGAGGATAGCGTTTAAGCGATTCGGACATAGAATGACGGACAAAGAGGGAAGCCAGCTTTATCACAAAACTGGGCGATAGAGCTGCGTCTGTAGTATCAGAGGCTTCGTGGCACTCAGTAGAAATGATTTATCTGGGGCAGGAAGGGAGAGGGGCGCTGGTGGTACATGTGTGCCGCCATGTGTTTCCGTGGGTTTCCTGATATTTGTGTTGTCCAGCTCCTGTATAATAATATTATTTTTTTGCAATAAACACTCACAGGGAAGCGCACCATCACTGTCTGCCTGTGTATGTCCGCATCCTTTAGCTCTTTCAATACCATGGGGAAAATAGGTGTTTTTTGTAGGTTACGCCAATTTTCTTTTTCTGAAGGAACTACTGCACCCATATATTATGTAATACATAAACAAAAAAGCACAATGAACTCACTTTTCACTCATAAAAGTTTTATTAACGAGGTATATGTCAGAAATAAGATATAGAATGCCAGAATCATGACTGCATTATAAAATTGAACAAAGTTTTGTAACGACATACTTGCATCCACTAAGAAAAATATGTAACAAAAAATTATGAGATATACAAAATGTATTGCCGTCTACTATAGGCACTATCTCAGAAAAAAATCTAAATTTTTCATTGAACGGGTATTCTACTACGAAAAATTTAACTGCAAGCACTACAGTTGGGCGCGCTGGGCTGTGGCCGCCGATGTTCCGGGTTGGTTTGCGTCGCCGTCGCTCTGAGAGTCCGAGGCAGCATCCTGAGACACCGATAAGAGCGGCCGCAGACACAGCGGAATCACGACCTCTGCGATCTGTCGAAGCGCGCGCGCCACTCCCGGCGAAGGCGGCCATTCTTGCTCTCTGCTTTGACGATTGAGAAACTTCGGAGTGCGTTCATAAAATTAGCTCCTGGCGCATAGCGCGCGGCAGTGGCCACCTGCGCCGACTCCGAACACGCTTACGGAGCCAATTCAGACTCCGAACACGCTTACGGAGCCAATTCAGGCTCCGAACACGCTTACGGAGCCAATTCCGGCTCCGAACACGCTTACGGAGCCAATTCAGACTCCGAACACGCTTACGGAGCCAATTCAGACTCCGAACACGCTTACGGAGCCAATTCCGACTCCGAACACGCTTACGGAGCCAATTCCAACATACACCGGCTCGCGCGAAGCGCGGTGTTGACTAGTGTAGTGAAGCTTTTCGCTTCAAAAGCAGCTCACCCGCCGTGGTTGCTTAGTGGCTTTGGAGTTGCGCTGCTAAGCCCGCGGTCGCGAAATCAAATTCCGGCCGTGGCAGCCGCATTTCGATGGGTGCGAAATGCAAGAACACCCGTCTACTTAGGTTTAGGCGCATCTTAACGATTTCCAGGTTGTCAAAATTAATCCGGAATCCCCCTCTATGACGGGCCTCATAACCAGGTAATGGTTTTGGCATGTAAAACCTCATAATCTTGTAAATGCAATTAACTAAACTGTGATAGCGAATGTCGCGCTGCCTTCACGCGTATTTACCTATAGCTTTCAATGTTTCTTTGGCCTTTACATGCTGAAGATGCATAACGCATAGGCTCCTTCGGTATACCAGCGTCTTGTAGCGCTCAAAGCTTAAATACATTGCTCGATTTGTTAGTGGCATTTCCTTTTTATTCAGAAATATTTACCTTATCTTTTTTCTAGTGATCTATGTCCCCTTTTCTGTATCTTCATGTTCCTTTCATATGCTTGCTTATGCATACTTGCACTTACATGCTTGCCGCCAGGAACCCATCGGTTTCCCTAACGTTACGGATGTCCTCTGGCCCAACGCTCAGGATAATTTGAGGGGTTCAGATCTAGGAAGGAGGACCTATTGAGAGATCGAGCTGTAGGTGGCAGCATCGTGGCCGCGTTAATTTGAATAGGCGGTCGGCGGCAAGCCTTAAATTGTAAACGGCGGCGCTTTGTTGTGAGTGGTTTGGGCTGATTGACGGCTAATGAAACGCGTCGACTGCAGTTAACTGATAATATATTGCCTGCAATGCCACATTATTGGACAAAACATGCAGGACGTTCCTATTGCACGTGAAAGAAGTACAAACTGCCATTCAACGGTGGACTAGCACTCAGCCACACAATCCGTTTGTCGGTACTAACTTAGTGGCCTTTTTGTACGTGTTCTTCCGGTCTTCCTACCATGTTGACATTGCTGTTGCACAACTGTACAAATGCAGTATTCGTTTTTGTTTATTTTGCACTGGTTATGAACAAGCCTGCATTCCTGCACAATTAATCTGATTTAGCAATTGTGTTGCACGCTTCAATATCCGATATTTTTTGTCAATTTGCTGTGAAGTTCAATAAAGTTAGTAAGTTCAGAAAGGCAAGCTACATGACTGTGAGTGAAAGCGCTCTACCAGGATCAACATGTTATTTCACACATGGTTATATTGATCGCAAGAACAATAAAAATGTACCAGTTAAATACAGAGCTGTCTTTGCAACGGTTACGTGCACGACAGCGATGCGAAAACGTTCTAGTTACAGGCCGTAAATATGTTTTCTTTAAGCAAATAATAGCAGCACACCTTCCATAAAGCTAACAACGCCACGCTAAAGCAAGAGCCTAACAGCCACCGGCAATCAGTGTTATGACTGCCATGTCATACTCACACGGTGTTGTTGGTGTTTTTGCCTCAACACATGGCTTCGTTTGGTTTGATGCGGTGCCTACGAATATGGCTCAACCCACCGCAGGGGATCGGCCATGAATCGGGCGGCAGTAGTTAAAAAGCGAAGAATACCTAAATAGAATTTTGTAATTTAAGAATGGTAATATATGAATACTAATCGATAATATCAATCTTCAGGCTATAATAATGTAAAATGTGAAGTTCATACTTTTGTGTTCGTATTGAAGAAAGTAAAAACTTACAATTAACATGGCAGTCTGTTTGTTTCGCTTACAAAACTAAATATGGCATCACAAACGTTTATATTGCGGTGTCCTAGTGCCGACGCCCCAAGAGACTGTCACAGGAAGCGTTATGACTAATTCAAGGTTAGCGAAGGCGACCTTTTAGAAGTCATTTTCTGTGCAAGTTGAACCTACGACACTCAAAAAAGAAATATTCCATAGTTTCAGGGTCGTTGCAGTGAAAACATCGAGCGGAAGTTGCCAATTGAGACCTAGCTGTGGGAATAAAAATTAAGCATTCGTATTCGGCAACGCATTCTCTTGAATGAAACTTCAAATTTCCTTGTTTAGCACTGAGCAGGTGCTGGTGGGTGAGTTGGTTAAGCATGATTACAACGAAGGCGTCAAAATAAAACGACGGACGAAAGAAGGAGACACAAGACAACTACGTAGTCGCACTAACAACTAGTGTTAGTGCGCCTACGTGGTTGTCTCTCGTCTCCTTCCGTCGTCCGTTGTTTTATTTTGGCGCCTTCGTTGTAACCTTATTTAGCACCATCTACTGTGCCAAGGGAATCTCAGGTGCTTAAAAGCGGTGTTATTTATTACACATGGTATGGCATGTCCTTCTTGCACACAAAATTTTTCTAAAAATCTTACAGCCCTGACGCCTGCCGAATGTTTTAGGAAGCTCAGTACCGTGCCTTTAAGAGATGCCGCGGCTAGTGCGTCTGCCGACACATTTAAAGTTAGTCCCGTTTGTCCTGGTACCCATACCAAACGGATGCGGCGTAAATGTTGGGGGATGGATGAATAGAATTCTCGGAGACTGGTAGATGAATTTGGCACCGACAGAGCAGAACAAACGGATAAGAAGTCGGTTATGATTACGGGTGAATAAATAGATGAGGGAGGTTTTCGTAGGGCTAGATAGATAGCCAGTAACTCTGCCTGAAATATTGGTGTAAGGTCGGGCAGTCGAAGAGAGAAATACCAATTTAATGAGAGTGAGAAAATGCCCACTCCTGCCTCCTTTTCACTGACAGAAGAATCTGTGGCTACTATTGTTTCTATATGGAGGTTCTCAAGGTGGTCATGTATATCACATGGTCTTCATGAAACACTAGCTCTTCATTCTCTTTTCTTATGTAGCAGAGAATCCAAGCCACCAAAATGCGCCAATCCAATTGCGAGGCTGAGCACTCGAATCGTAGTGGAATGGGATGAGATCCACATAATAAAAGGTCCCCTCGAAGACAAGGGTTTTCGCGTGACCGCTAAGTGACAGTCACAAAATTAGACATCCAAGAACAAATGTGTCCCATGACATGATAAGAGCTAGTGGCTCAGATTTTTTCCTTGTGTTTTATTGCTGAGTTATCTTCACACTGCCTCATGTTTCGTTGTGTCACAAAGATTGCGGAACGATCGGCACATCGCGACAAAAAGTACGCGTCGATGCGTCCCCTTCATTTGTTCCGAACGGCACCAGACGCATTTTCTGTCGTGCGTGAAACACAAAGCGGCAACTAAATTGAAATGATTGCGGCTAGCGGAGGGTGCGACTATACCACACTGCGCTCTCGATGCGTGCAATCACTGATCCCATCCCAGTGAAAAGACTACGCCGCGAGGCCATATGCTTCTATACATTGTCAAAAAAAAAAAGAGAAAAAAAATGCACACGGGCATTTATGACTGCGCTAACACCACGGAACAGAGAGTCTTGAGAAGATGGGCACGACATACGTGCACAATTAAACACGTAGTGACTAGCAGAGCACGCAAGGAGCCATCTACACTGCACATTGTTCAGGCAGTGGCCGCCAAGCGGCGACACCTATAGATCTTGCGGATCATGTACCAGCATAGGTAGCTGTACAAGGTAGATGGAGAAGTCTTGAGAAAAAAAAATAGATTAAGGGAGATGAATACAAAAATACTAGGATGAAAAACATGTATAGAGAGAGAGAGAGAGAAAACAAGGGTAGGAAAGGCAGGGAGGTCAACCAGAACAGCATCCGGTTTGCTACCCTACACTGGGGGTGGGGGAAAGGGGAATAGAAAGAGGAAGAAAGGGAGAGAGGAAGCACTGAGTACGTGTGGGAACGACACCATACACAAGGACACTATAAACGGTCTGTTAAGCCCGTGCACTTCAAGTACCGCACTAGTGCACGAATCGCTTTTCGAGCCAGTGACGGGTGTGGCCACGGTCCGAGTATCTTTGACTCGGTGAGAGATCTCGAGTCCAGTCTGCGTAAAGTTGCCCGCAGAGAGAGGCGTTGGACATCGTAGCGAGGGCAGGTACACAATAGGTGCTCGATGGTCTCCTCGCACCCACAGGAGTCGCACATCGGGCTCTCGGCCATTCCCATACGGTAGGAGTATGCGTTCGTGAACGCCACTCCCAGCCACAAGCGACACAACAAGGTTGCTTCGCCGCGGGGAAGGCTAGATGGCAATTGTAGCCGTAGCGTGGGGTCCAGTTTACGTAATCTGCAATTTAGGCCACTTGAAATCCAGAGATCTTGGGATTTCTTACGCGCAAGTTGGCGAAGTTCTCTGGCAGCGTCCGACCTCGCCAAAGGTGTTGGACGCGTCTTGGTATCTTCGTGGGCACACCGGGCAGCCTTGTATAGCATACCTGACTAAATCAAGCAGGCTAGGTGACTATTTGTCACTGCGCAGTTTCAAAGGAGGCGCCAATAGATCATCATCATCGCCCAGAGAGATTTGAAAGGTTGCAGCGCGTCCCTTTCCCCACCACAGCATTAGTGAAAGGCCTGACCATCCGGCACTGCTGCGGGAGGCAGAAGACGAGTGCTGCTGTCGGGTACCTATACCGGTGAATAGTGTACCAGCGCGCTTCGACCCCTGTGCTCAACCTATACGAGAGAACCAAGACTTGGCAAGGACCTCCACTCGAGAGGAAATTACCGGCATTGGACCGGCAGGCATCCTTTTAACCGCAGTGATGGAGTAGTACATGGTACGTTCTGTTATAGACGTTCTGTAACACAGCTACACGTCGCTGGGTACCTATGCCAACAAAATAGGTAAAAGCACGCTCCTTGGTCTGGTGTTGCGACTTCTTTACGGCTACCCCAACCCTTGGGAAGTGCACCTACCTGTTGGGAAATCGCCGGCAGGAGAACGGCGGACATCCTTCTTTTTTTTTTTTTGCTATACCATGGTATTCCCAGAAATACAGGAAAGTGAAAGCGTATGCTGTAAACAAGGGGGGAATTTATTCTCTGTCATTTAACAGTTTATTTTTTTCCTCATCCAGCACATTGAAAACGGCCTGCACCAGGGCTCGTATGTGTAACCGCCAGAAGCGCATCTCAGCGGGAGTAACGGTGTCTTCGCTCCCTCTCAGTTATCAGCTCATAAAGATCTCTTTGAGATTGGTGAAGCAATGCCAGGCGCTGTCGTAAGCGTCTTGCTGGTTTTCCGGCTGCAATTCGAAGTGAGTGTAAAGGAGAGCAACATTCAGCATTCTATGTCCTTCCAGCTGCTAAAGCGGTTGATTTCTATAACTGTGCTTAGAAAGCATGTGTAGTATGGAAAGGATGTGAGATATAAGTCGAGACGTGGTGTGGGCTCACATGAGGCGCTGTGAATTTCAGCGCCGGTATTCACAAAACTCTGTTACGCTTAAAGAGTTAGTGAGAGAGAATTTCAGCCAACAGCATTGGGATTAGGTTATTAAGACTAATCGTAAATTGGAGCATCAGGATGAATTCTAAAAATCACTTACGAACCAAAAGCCTTTGCGAATTCGGTCGCAGATATTTGCGTGGCGCACTGCAGCTGCTCTCGCTCGGTTAAAAAACTGCTCACGTGACATTGCTAAACTTTTATTCTTTCGAACAAATGAGGTCCTTGACCACGAAAGCCTAAAACGGTAATACTACTAGCCTTAAAGCGCGCTATGTAATTTTACCATAAGTACTTCTTTTAAAAACAGTTTCAGTGTTGTTTCCTAGGCGGTGCTTGTGTTGTGACGTAGAAGGTGGTCACGTGGGAGCAGGACATTGTGACGTTTGGTGCTGGCTCCGTCTCGGTCAGTCGTCCGCTTTGCTGCTACTTGTCGCGCGACCTGATGTAGCAGCAGCACAGCATGCGTCAGAACGGGCCGGAGCGAGTGGAAAAACGTTACCATATTGTGCTGCCACGTGACCGCTTTCTGCGTCATGACGCCCGTACACCTCCGGTAACAAACAAAAAGCAAACTAGTTAGTATAAAGCAATTATAACAAGGTATTTATGCTGCTTTGGGGGCTGCAAGTATTTTTTTATTCTAGTGCGTTAAGGCACGTGCCTTTGGCGCCGAAACCCCAGCCTTAGTATGCCAGTGTGACATCACGTATTTCAACAAGGCACTTTCTTTCTTTTTTTTTGGGGGGGGGGGCAATGTGGCACATCGAATGTTCTTGACCTTGCTAAGTTGAGCCTCTGTCGTTTTTAGAATACAGTGAAGTACAGCTTGCTCACTGGACGATAAGAAATCATGATCGCGTAGCGCAAACAAGGAAGGATGGAAGGGGACAGTATGAACCAGCTAGCCCAGCAACTCTACTTCTGGGAGGTGATCTGTAAAGGTCGACCTAGTGGACATGCCCATTTCGTCTGCTACTGCAGGTGCTGATTGGCTGTGGCGCCTCGCTGCTGCAGCCCAGCCCAGCCAATCAGAACTTCAACAGCAGACGAAATGGACGTGTCTACTAGGTGGACCCTTACAGATTACCTCCCCTGGAGTACGCCTTTACCGACAACAACAGTCGTCAAAACCTGTGACGTCACGGCGAGCTGGCGCGGCAAATTCAAGGGACGTTGCCACCCGTTTTTCGATTCTGCGTCTTTTCTCGCTTGCCAAGCCTGTTCTCACGGCAAGAATGGTTTCTTTGGAACTGTAGAAGGGGCAGTTCGCTACAACAGTGAACATTATTGTCTGGTTAGTCTTCCTTGAATATCTGACTTTTCTATCTTATGACTGTTGGAGACACGTACGTTGCAATTTGCGAATTGAAGCCGACGAGTTTGCATACCCATGAGAGGGAATTGTGGGGACGGCACCAATTTTGTGTTTGACAGCGCTTATCTCAAAAGTGGGGCTAGTGTCAAAATGAACTCCAAGCAGATGTGTCTCGAGAACACACCGGTTTCAATGCTTCAATCGTCCGCCACGGTGGCGCAGTGGTGTTGGCGTCGAGCTGCTAAGTACGAGGTCAGCGCGATCAAATCTTGGCCGCCGCTGCCGGATTTCGATGGGCGGGAAATGCAAAAACACTCCCGTGTACCATGCATTGGTTGCACGTTAACGAACCCGAGGTGGTGAACGTTAATCCGAAGTCCCCCACTACGGCGTGCCTCATAACCAGATCGTAGTTCGGTCTTGTTAAACTACATAAGTAAAATGTTATTCAATCGCAGTGTGTATCCTCACGCGACTCGTTAAAAAATAATTAGTAAAATATTGCTCCACGTGCACGTTTATATCGGTGGTATTTATCATTAATGATGAAATTTCAGATTCGGAATTCTATATTATATTTAGGACAATACGAGCTACGGTGCATTGCGTGCTGTCAATTCATTAATTTCCAATACACAGCTACCGCTCTGAAACAAGTGAACCTACGAGACATCGACGAGTGTACGGGCGTATTTAATAGATTCTGACTTCGCAGTGCCTCTCGAATGTATCGCCGCAGCACACTCTAAAACAATGGCACATTGCTCAACCTTGAAAATGAAATTCGCAGCTATGAAAACACGCAGATCAAAAGGCAAACGCTGGAGTATCCGTGAAGGGAAGCTCTAGTAAAGCGGTCAATGAAATGCTTTGCAACCAACGGCGATGTGTGCAATATCGTTTACTTTCATTCTGTGCTTATCCACCCCAAATTTATTTTTATCTGCCACAAAGTTCATAACTTTATTGTGCTGCAAGTTTTCTTGTTATGAACAGCATCGTCCGCAAGCTATGCCGAAACGCAAGCTCCAGTGCAGGCGGATGCACTTCGTGAGACGGATACGCAGCGATGTCACAAGGGCGAAAGCGCTGCGTGATGCTTGTCGAAGGGATAATAGTAATGACAGGTGTAGGCATACAAAAGTACGACACGCATCAAGCGACATTTAGGGATTCCTGTGTGCCACAGGGACATATCCGCTCCGCAGAATTGGCCAAGAACGCCCCCCCCCCCCCCCCCCAAGTGGCACGAACCCAATGGGTAAGAACATGTAAATCTAACAATTCGATAAATATAATTTACTATTCCGTTAACAGAAGAAAACAATAAATATAATTTATTATTCCATTAACAGATTGATGTGCTTTAGAGATGCCTGTGAGCCGACATTATATGTTCCGGTTTGATAGGAAGCTAGAATATAATAAATAATATATTTATTATCTGTACACTTGGTTAACGTACAAGGCTTGCATGTACAAGCCGCTTCACTGATACTTTTATATAACTTTTGTACATGTATCCACAATTAAATCCGCCGAGATTGCGATCCACACACACAGCACACACATTCAGATCAGCCAAGAAGTCACGTGAAGCCAGGGAAATTAGGCAAAGAAAGCTTCGCTTTCAAGCAAAGTGTCGCGCGCTTGCGCTGGCATTTTAAAATTTATCATTAGTTTTTGGCCGCTAGGTTGTTTCCGAGGCAACTGTTTATTAAAGGTATGAAGGTCATGGATGACGCCACATTACAACAAAACCAAGAGGCCCTACAGTGCCTACGCCTATTTTTTTTTAATGCGGAGCATCTTCTCCAAGTTCTGCCAGCTTTTGGTTGGCGAGCCTATCTCGCCGTTCATGTAGGCCAATCCCGGCGTAGGGGCCGTCTAAAATAATGTGCCGTAGGGGGCCATTGGGAATATGCTCCTGGGATTTAGTTTACTTTCAATCCTACGCGTTGCCATCACATGGACTCTGTCCTAATTATTATACATATACATACACTATAGTCTATAACCTCTACATAACCGTTCGCTACGCAAATAGTTGCATTATTCGAACAAGAGCCTCGCGCTGCAACGATTTGCGCAATGTGGATTTCAACCACAGTCGTGTATGTCAGATTTCTCTGTACCACCTTCCCGCTTCCGTTGGGTAAGGTAGCCTCCCGGATGCTGTTTCGATTAAGCACCCTACGTTTCTCCCTTTATATCGTCTCCCTATTGCTCAACACTCCTCAAAGGGATAACACCTTGTGAATATGGTCTCTATGCAATACATGTTGCAATAAAATCTATGCAACCAGCAGTAAAAAACAACAACAACAACAAATAAATGGCAAAGAGTGAGCGCTGCACAAAAGTGTCAGTGCGACATAATGTTTCTTCCGCAAAGTTAAATAAAAAAAATGTTAGGCACTTACAGGCAGCTCCTTGATCCACGCATTTATCTACAGGGTAAAAAAATAAGCTATTAACTTCACGAGGCACAACTCGGCGCTCGCTTATGCTGCGGCGCTTGATCATCGAACGATTACGGGAAACAACTGAGTTTCACACTAATCTTGCAAGAACGCAATGTGGCACTGTAGTCACTTCACCCCCCTGGTAATGTCGAGTAGCGCATTGACAGTTCTACGATGCGTCAAGGCTTCACTGAAAAAAATGCTCGTCACGGCTTGTGTCTTAGTTCTTCGTAGCTCGGTTGCGTCGCAACGCTTCCTTATGAGCGGGTAAATGTTCTACGCTTACTACTGATCAGTTTCCGGTTATTTGTGCTTCATGCATAGTGCGTGGTAGCTCCGCAACATTTCTTTCGAACAGCAAACTGTTTTACATCTAGAAATTGCAAATTTTGTCCCGTGCTCTCGCGCGCGCTGGGTAGCCTCTGCAGTTTCAAGTACGCTTGTCGCTAAATCTAGATGTTCCCTAAACAGTAACACCCATTATGAGTAACTATTTCCTGTGCTCTAAACAATTATTTCGGCATTTATTGCTACCAAACAGACCAGTGGTAAAAAGTAGAAAGCAAATGTAGAATTAGCGATCACGAATTTTTTTTAAGAAGATCGGCACAAGAAACAAAGAAGCTGCTTCAAACCAGAAGTAGAAAACAGAAAATTTCGTGCCCTATCCATTACTATAATGCCAGCAAGCGCCGTATTTTCGAAACGTCCTCAAACAAGAGCTCTAGTTCAACTTCTATTATAAAGGCATGCCTACAGATCGCGCCAGAAACATAAACGCGCGCACATGAGCCTTGCAGTAGTATTTTATAGACGAAAAAGAACTAAGGAAGGGGAAAGTGATTTTGTGAGTTTAGAGAGTAATTCGAATGAATTGCGCATTGCTGCTGCTTAGCGCGCTGTATGTTTGGTACTAGCTAGACGCAACTCGTTGGGGTAGCAGCTTTCTCGTAACAGTGATGTTACTTTTTGGTAAACCATCACTTAATTTGCGCCACGAAAACACGAGATTAAAGTTAAAGTTTCCAGCATATTTCCGAGTCATCAAATAAAATAAAAATCGCGCTCTCTCATGCCTCTACCAAAACACAAATAAATAAATAAATAAATAAATAAATAAATAAATAAATAAATAAATAAATAAATAAATAATCGTACACCTTTTTAAAGGGCCAAATACAATTTACCTATACAATGCAACTTTGGTTTTTATAAACGTAAATATGGCGATGGCCGAAATAGCGTATAGTTGAACAAGTTTTCCACCATATGTTACGAGATTAGTTTGGTCAGAGAAAACGAGATCTGTGTAAGAGACTAACTTCGAAGCCAAATTTGTATTTACGCTCTATATTGTCGAGATAAACGTTACAAATGTAGCCGAATATAAAATTTTATGTTCACGATGCTAGCAATGCTCTTAATCGGAAACTCAAATAGCAAATTTTCATTACCATTAGATTGCTGAAAAAAATTAGGTTTATAGTTACATATATCAGTTTTAGCCTTAAATGTTTTGCTAAATCCTACAGCTGAATAAGAGAAGCTATAGAGTTACACTTCCCGCAATGCTTTCCGAAAATCAGCATAATAAAAGACGATATGAGCATAAGAGACTAATTGAAACTTCAATTCTGTTCCCTTAAATCTCGACGAGGATGCCTGTTCTAATTATGACTTTATGAGGCGTAAGAAATAATAGTTTTTTTTTTTATAGAACTGGAAAATAAAATGTTCCATTTAGCGCCCATCAATTCCAGATTCTACAATCTGCGCCTTTTTTATTTCAATATTACGAAAAGTACACTAACTACATTTTACCACAAATTATAGATAGAGCTCATTCCATTTAGCCCGGTTCAAAAGCCGCTTGGAAACGTAATTTATCTGCTCTAGAGCACATTAATCGGAAAAGTCTATACACAAATTTGTATTATTAAAGCAAGGCTCAAAATTCGGTGCACACGAACCATCGAGTAGCCGTCGTCATTATTGATCTCACAGAACAGCATGATGGTCTGCACAATGCTCATGCCGTTGAATAGGGACGTTACCGACTCCTCCACCTGTTTGGAAAACTGTAGACAGTAATAAATGCAATATAGATCAGTTTTCTCACAGCAGGAGCTGACATTTCCGAGATATTAACTCGCATGATGCGATTTAACAAAATAAAGAAATAACGAAAGGCCCAGCAGACTTGCCTAACCTCACAGAATCACAGCCCAACTTTCAGCGCGGTCACTTCTTTCGAGCTGTTGTAGACATTAGTAAATATAAGTGGCCGTATTTAAACAGCGGGGCTTAGACATCGCCCATATATGTCCTATAACATCGTTGCAATTTCCCGGAAACTTAAACTCGATGTCATATTTCATTTTCCTAGGACACCGCAAAAACATGCATATACGGCGCTTTCGAGCAATTTACTACAAAGGCCACAATTAATCGAAAACTCGTACATTTATGCACGCACACTACCAATAACGTAGACCCTACTTCTTCCAAAAATTAACTGCGTACTCCACTCTGTTCTTCCCGTACAGTGAGCAAACATACTACGTGGTACCTAAGACACGATTATAATTCTTTGGATCACGTGCGTGTATAATCTACTGCCAAGGATGCATTTATATCAGACACTTTAAACATTATACTTACACTTCCCGCAATGCTTTCCGAAAATCACCATAATAAAAGACGATATGAGCATCAGAGACTAACTGCAACTTCAATTCTGTTCCCTTAAATCTCGAAGAGGATGCCTGTTATAATTATGATTTTATGAGGCGTAAAAAACTTTATCAGCACATCATCCATAACACGACTTCTATACCTTGAGAGTTCAAATTTGGAGTCATTTTCAGTTCTCTCAGAGTGCTAGCAAAACGATCACATGATGTTTTCATACGATTCCATTAGCACGAACCATTCCGCTGCAAAGTATGGGTCTAGAAGAGTGTGCGACATTCGAGTCGCAAAACATCGAGTAAAGGTTTGAAAGGGGCTACTGGGAGGGCGCCAGACTTTCGGAAGCCGCCACAGAGGCAGCACCAGAATGACGCACAGTACCCTGTAGTTCGAGCAGTAGTCTATCCGGACATAAACTCATGACGAAGTCAAGGACTTGATCATCGCACCCAGAATGCCATGTAGAAAAAACTTCCGACAAAGCTTTGAGTGCTTGTACACTCAATATTGTTACCGTGCATTTGGACAGTACCACTTCCTTGCTTATATGCAATACACCTTATAGACTTCTGGCTTCGTTTGCTTAATGTGCCCCCAAACTTAAACAAATAAAAGTAATACATTGGTGCATGCAGCGTAATGTATTTTAAACGAAAACACAACCTTTAATGCCCTTGATTAATAGTTATGTACATTTTGTAAATTTCTATTGCCCTAATATTAGGAGATAGGCAGGTATGAAAGATGTTTTTCATTTTATACAAGTGGTAAACTAAATTTGTTATCGAACAGGACACGAAGCGAGCTCATTTGACGGCATAAACGTGCGCCAACGGAATGAGAGTGGTGCGTTTTCTTTTTTTAGATCGTAGGTGATGCAGCAACCTCCCCCCCCCCCCACCCCCCAACCCTACCACCCTCTTTTTATATCACATGAACGTTCATAAATCTATTTACAAGCAGCTCCGTTTAGTTCTGAAGCAAATCATCGAAGGTTAGCGCATTCATGTCATTTTGCCTGGTCATTCATTGGTGCCAGTTGTTACAACCACCTGCAGTTTTCTGTGCCATCTTAATTCCTTGCTTTTGTTTATATTCCTTTATCTATCCGTAATTTTATTTTATCCCTAATGCTGCGGCATAATAAGTTGTGGGATAACGGTGAGTACAAGAGTAATACAGAAAAGCAGAGGACTTGACTGTTTCAAGTTAGCGCCTTTCCTGTCAACTTCTCCGAATTTACATATCACACTGCCACTCAGATTTAAACAAAATGTTTCAAGCCTGCCGGTACGCTATCTGTAAAAACTGGCTGATGTTGCTGTTAAGATATTGCCCAAGTGCGGGACTGAGAGCGTTCTTTGAGTGGTGCTATAAATAAAAAGGATTCCCTAATATGAAACGTAATCACAGTTGACTATAGATAGAATATCTTGTTTAGTCAGCTTCAAACCAACGCTTAGCCGACTCGCCGTCACATCGCTAAATGGGCGTTCCTTAGCTGACTTTCAGATTTCCTTGAAATCCTCTATGTTTAGGCCCGAAAGGCTTGAGCAAGCGCAATGCACTGATTATATACTCTTCAAGATCATGTTGTGAAAGCAACAGCAGTTCATGGGGATCTGGGAGTAGGCGCCATTGGCGTTCAATACCGTTTTCATTCGTCTACAGGTTCTCTATTCACGATCCAGGTCTCCTCTAACTACTTACATGTGATGGTAAGTGGCTGAAGTAACATTTGGAAATTCTTGCAATCTCGGATTCTTCGTAAGCTGAAAGTAAACAAATAAACACAGTATAGAGGGAGTCACTTGCAGAATGATGATTACCTGCCACCACCAACATAGCAGAACAGCCTAGTACATGCTTGGTTTCGTTGAACGTTGTGGGAGATACGGGTTTCTCCTCCGTACTCTTGGGACAAAGGAACGACAACACAGTAGTGCAAACAGTCACAAGGGCATTTATTGCACCTTTCATAGATCCATGCCTGCTAGCCGAGTTGCTATCCCCAAAACATGCCGATGGGCGCGCGACAAATCTAGAAGTCTGACTTACCGCGTTGCGAGCGAATACGTTCGCCCCATGCTGGATCCCAACGCCTGGTCGTTCGCGTGTTCGGTCACGCCAACGGTCGTGCGTTCGAAGGCGGCCACGCGAGGCGGTCTCGCAGAAGCATGGTCGCAGCGCACGCGGAACGTCCGGCGCTGTTCGCCGACCCGCCGGGAAGGAGAGCCAGCGCCTGTCCCTCGGCGCCCGAGTAACCCCGCCGCGACGGTGGCGCCATCTCTCACACCGCGCTTGTACCACTCCGAGCGCCGCGGGCGCCAGGCCACGCGAGCCGTGCGGGAAAAACAGCATATCAGGGGATGCGCTATGCGGGAAAACATCAGGGGAGGCGCGAGGGTCGCGCATCCCCACAACGTCAGCCTGTATGACTACGGTATATTTTATATGTATTTTTGTGCTTTCAGTGTTGTGACTCTGGGCAGCGTTTAAGTTAGAAATCAAGATAACGCGTCCCTTGGCAGTGGCCGTTCTTTTCACGGAGAAAATGCACCTCAGGCGTTTTTTGCGAGGTCTTGTTCATGTATACGCTATATTTGCTCTTTCTTTATGGATAACTTCATAGCTTACATAAAGATGATCCGTAGGTGTCGGCTGAATGCTTAAGGAAAAACACTACTATGTTACAGTCAACTGAAACGGAACATCATCTGATGAGCATTAAAAATCCAGCCATTATACAATGTATAAACCCCGGTTGCTGGGAGCCAACAAAAAGGTAGTACGTTCGTCAAGGTTAAAGAGCATACGTGAGCTAAGTGATGTCATCGATAGACTTAAATAATGTATGGCCAATTATTGCTGTTTATATACACTCCTAAGCAATTAGTACACGAAAAAGTGCAAAATAAGCACGTACCTGGCGACGTGCGGACAAACCTGAACGTTATGCATGGGACATAAAACACGCAATACCACTATCCTCACTCCATGTAGGCTGCTGTGTCCCGCCACTGCAAGCTGCGCCGCTTTTTCTGCTAGAACCGTTCCAATTGCCGAGCCTCAGGCAACCGTATCTGGTCGCCTGAACCCAAGCAGATCGACAGACCGTGGATACCTTCAGCGACTCTCGCAGACGCAACAGCCGCAGCCGCCGAGCAGTATGCTTCGTATATAGAACTAAATAAAGCATCTCTCAAAGACACAACATGCGCTGGAACAAAAATAAAACACATTTGTCCTCGCGCCTCGCCTTATCTGCGTCCTTCGGAAGGCTGGCATCTGTGAACAGACTTTTACAGCAACAGCGATCGAGCATGTCAAGCGTATTACACGACGAGGCACCAAAGTTAGAATTCTCTGTTGCCGTTGTCAAGGCTTTGGGCCACTTCTTGGCCTCTGCAATACTGCGCTACCATTCCTTTAAAAACTTGATGCCGTGTTTCCGAGAACGTGTTTTGTGCGACCAGGAACGGCGTTTTCTGAGGATGCGTGTTACGGACAATAGCGTCCCAATTTTCATTTTCTATATTCAATTGGCCCAGCTTCGACTTCGTGGCTGCACCGGATTAGCTTCGTTTACAGGAACTCCACGCAAGTGCGTAGAGTAAGAAGTCGAGCCCACCTGTAGTGCAACTCGACCGCATTCACATGCATCCTACCAAGCGGGTTGGGCTAGTCAACCCACCCGTTGCAGGCGGGTTGACCGAACTCGCCTTGGCCTTCGCTTGGCACGACTCGCTAGCGTTTACATAAACCAAAAGAACAGTTTTCGTCCCTGCAAGCCGGCTCGACGCTATTTTGTAGGGTTTAAGTAAAGGTGGTCATATAGGGAGCGCCCAGCATAGGCATAAAAAAATTCGTATGTGCAGAGCCCAACACGAGGTACTTTTATAGATTTCACAATAGAAACCCAATAAAAACGTTGGTAAAAGAAAGGGTGGATAAGTGGGCTAGTTGGTAACGCATATTAATAAAAACTTAGAGCACTAAAAACACGAAGGACGTAGAAAAACTAACTAGCCCACCTATCCATCCTTTTGAAACGTATTTCTATGAGCGCATCCGGTGTGTTTCTTTGTCTACGTCCTTCGTGTTTTTAGCGCTGGAAGTTTTCATTAAAAGGAACGGTTACTCACAGCATATGTTCGCGTCAGGCATGTAGTTCTTCTTTTCCCTCGTCAGGCGACGCTCTCCGCAAGCGCCTCCCGTGAGGAGAATCGCCACGGCAAGGAGTAACACTGTCGCCTTCATAACAGTTGCAGTGGCGCGTTTCGTAGAACGTCTGCGGCAAGTGACTATGATCGTCTCCCACCGCGTCCAACGAGACGTCGTCAATGACGGAAAAGACGAGAGCTACCACTGGAAAAGAGAGGTGTGCAAAGGCATATATAAGGATCTCAGGGTGAGGGAAGGCACCAATGAGGGTGCTACTGCATATAGAAGACAGGAGTGCGTAAGATCATTCAATCAGCTGAGACGCCTCCCGAGTCTTTAAGAAATACGCAAGCCTTTAAAGAGCAAAGTCTGGTGTGTTGTACTGTGGCTAGCCAGTAGACAGCAAGTTAGGTGTATTTCAGATATTATTAGCACTTTAACTTACCAACAAAGCGTGTGAGATGTGAAATTACTCTTGCACCTTACCAGATTCAAGGTAGCGGTGCCATCGCCATAGAAAATAAAGTGGTCTGGGGCCCTTTGGACAGCTACTGCCTACCAATTCCCAGGACAGATCAATAGCTGCTCACGCGAAACGTGGGCAAATTCTTTTTTTTTTTATTTTCGAGAAGGGGAACAAAACTAGAGAAATAAGGCCGATGGAGTACCAGACTCACTTAGCAGATTTTTATGGTAATGTGGATATGCTTAAAAAAAATAAAGAACAGACGCAAATATAAGCGTGCCGAGTGGAGCTCCTAAAAAGAATAACCGTGGAGGGAGGGAGGTTTGCGGAGAGGGTACTATGAGAGTGCGGAAACGGCCAACCAGACTGTGCCTGCGTCCGTTCTTGCATTTGCTTCATTGCTCGTACATATATCTAATGATTTATCTAGTGACAAGCAGCTGTGCTCAGTGTACCTCAATCAGTGGGTCTTGCGTTCAACTTTTTTGTGGTTTCAGCTATAGGCCTAATTTCTGATGAAGCAGGATGACGTCAGCGGCAGAAAAAAAAAAGCGGAACGAACAAGACGGCGTAGCGCCGCTACGGCTTTTACTTTCTTGTCGAGGCTCTTGTGTATTCAGGAACGCCAACCATATAGAATTCTTGCTGCTGAGGCTGCAGCATGGAAGGAATCTCTTCTTTTTTCCCTGCAGTGACTTGTTGTATGCCTTTGCATTTTGCGTGACAATCGTTTGTTCGGAGAGACTTCAATATGTGAGTGTTGCATTAGTGATAATAGAATGATATCGTGGCTAAAAAAATGATAACTAAGCGGAAAAAAAAATAATGTTCAGCAGCGAGAATTATCCGGTAAATTCATGTTCCCAAGGATTTCGGCAAACTTTTACCGTGAAAACGAATTAAAAATGACGCTTAACTTGTCGGGCAAAGAGAAAACCTCTAGTACCACGCGAATGTATGTACGCACGCACGCACACAAAAGAAAACATGTATATCTATTTAAATAATATTACACATTCGCGAGCAAAAGGTTAAAGGCCATTTTCTTCGCAGCTTAGTTGCTCCTGTACGTACATACACACGTACCTCCAACGACACACGCACACACACACACACACACACACACACCCCCTATGTGTATATATATATATATATATATATATATATATGGTGTCCCAGCTAACTTTACCCAGCGTTAAAAAATATGAAATGCCTCGTAGCTGGACAGAACAAAGGTAGTGTTCTTTGCCGTCGCTTGGAGATACTAAAGCTATCTTTCCGCCTAATTAGATAATTAGTCGTAACTAATTAATCAACTTCTCCAATATTATGCTTAGATGAAAGTTGTCAATGAGGAAATTGTAGGTTGACATGAAAACTCCCGATACAGCTTTCTGTTGCTCAATACATGCTACATGAAAGTGTTCTCTCGAGAGTGAAAAAAGCCCGCAAACGCACGCAAAATCGCCGCACTACTGGCCGCTCGAGGCACCTTGCGAAGGCAGGCTGCTTGCGGCGTGGTTTACGTGTCCTCTTTGCTCGGACCAATATAACCCACTGCACCGGTCTAGTTCTTCTTTAGCGGGATTTCTTTATTTACAAACGGTGTACAGTTGGCTATTGCTGGCATGGGCTACTGAACCTTCTTTTTGATTTTCCAGACGAAGGGTCTCTTTTACGAGCACGCAAGACCGAAATCATCTACATATAGCTTTGAAAGTTGACCCAGTGTGTCTTAGCTGGCAACGGTTGTTTCACTTATATCGTAACACTTTTAGTCAATGCGCTGTACAGCGTGACGGTATAGATACCGAAGCATGTGGGCTTAATGTGGGCTTTGTAACCATTTGAAGTGCGCGTGTGTTAATGTGCTTAAATCACCTTGTATTGTTCCTTTCCTTGTATTGTCATTTGTTCTTGAACTAACATTATTAACTTCATGAGTAAATCGGGTCCTTTTTTTTTTGCAGCGTGTTATATTGCTACGAAAATGATAGAAGGAAATCGAAAATGCGCGAAATAAACACAAAATAAAACAGATTTTTTTTTTCTTCATGCGATCGCAATTCTGCGGCACAGTCCGTGCACTCCTGGACCACTTCGTTTTGATGATTCCTTTTTCGCAGTTCAAATCTTAGGATTTTTGTGACGGCAGTGATTTTCGTATAGAGTTCGTTTTGGTAAAAATAAGGCTCGTGCCATTTTTCGAACTTGTATATGACTTTTCCTGAAGCACTGCTCGAGTTGTCAGATTGAATTGAAGTTTAAGGGAGCGATGAAATGAAAACGTCAATAAGTAACCTATCACTAGGTAGAGCTCAGAAGCAAAGCACGGAGAAGACTAACTTAGAGGCAGTTTTCAATCATTAATTTTAGAAGTTAAACACTGCATCAAAACGATTTTTACAGCATATTTCAGCCTTTGTCTCGAATAACGTGAATAAAGACAAAAAGTACAATAGATCAGATTTGTGTGGGACTGTAATGGTAGATCACTGTTCTAGACCGTTGAATAATCAATAATTTATTGAAAGTGGCGGCCAAGTACGATGTAAAGCGACAGATGCATGAGGATGTAGGCCGGCTGCGAGTTCGACGGCGATGGTAGGGATGGTACTACACGAGTGGAGTTTCTGGTTTTCACATGGTTTTAGCTGCGCAGAATTTCTAGGAGAATTTACCCCCCCCCCCCCCTCCCCCAACGTTACACAATATTTCGCATCGCTGCATCTTTCTATATTATCAACCAGGAAGAAACAGAAGAAGCAGGAAGATGTTCAGCAAAGTGACAAACTGGGCTTGTTTGCTGGGGAGCGCAAGACGGGAAACAATAGCAGCAGATTGGATTGGATAAACTTTATTAAATAAAGTCCTGCAGGACGCACGTCAGAGCAATGCTTGAAAATTATTGAAAAGCAAATAGCAGAGATGTCAAAAAGTAAAGAGAACATAATGCAGGCGCTTCCTACAGCACTCTGGAAATGCAAGGAACTGGTAGACTTCATGCAGCAAAAGATAAGACAAACCAGACTTGTAAACGTTACAAAAAAGTAATCGATTATAAGTGCAACTACTTCAATCAAAAATGTAATTAACTATAGTTATCGATTACTGCCCCATGAAAGTGAATGAGGAATTAACTAAAAATGAATCGATTACTTTTGCGCTACTTTCCTTCCAACTTTTATTAATATTGCACGAATACGGCCAGGTATATATAACGAGCTCGCCTGGCTCTTTCAGTGCTTCGTTGCATGTTTAGTTCACGTTTATCTAATATATTGCGTGGCTCATATTCCCTCTTTTTTCGTCTAAAGACATCAGCAGCAACACTGAATACTCGCTTGATGTTAGCGCTGAAAGCAATGACGGCCTTGTAACGTATAAACACCTTGCGCACGAGATCATGGTTGCACAATGCTGCAATGCTCACATCTGGATCATCTATAAAGCGTACCATTTCACTGTTGGTGGAGCTTGGAGAAGACACGCCTAGTAGGGAAAGGGTGAAAAAAATGGTCCGTAGGTGATCTTCTGGCAATATTCAAAGTGACCATCAGCATGGATTCGTAGCAACGGAGGTTCAATTCGTCGGCCAACGTATGGAGGAGCTCTTGCCGACCCCTCTTGACTTGTTAGCCCTTTAGAGGCAAACTGAAGAATTGTAAGGGACGCCAAGACAAGTTGACGTTCCTCAAGAAGGTGGCTAAATCAGTAATGTAATGAAAAAAATTCGCCTCCATTCCACCCTGTGAAAGTGGATGTACAGGGAAGATGTTGCCGACGCTAGATCGACGTTACACAGACACCACCACCACCACAAGCGATCTACGTTTCGCCCACATGCAGAAGTGTAGCATGCATCCTCATTCTTCTAGGCCCTCTGCCAAGCGCAAGTGCGTTATTCAAGTAAATGAATGTTTATTAGGGAATTTTGTCAGAAAATGCGCAAAGTTCGACTTACACGCAAAGCTGCAGACTGATAGCTTCGGATTCTAATTCGAATATACTCTAAAAAATTTTTTTTATTCATTTGTTCTAATTTCCTTACGCAAGATACCATAGGGTCCCGGACAAAAGGTGCTTTCTGACTGGGCTGACTGGGCCCGAGGCCCCGTACAAACTGCACACCGCGGAAACAGCGCTATACAAGACGGATACGGGGAAGCTCAAACACAAACCACTTTCCTAGCTGCCGTTTGAGCTCTGTCTGAGTGGCGGCGGCAGCCTGTTTTTTGGGTGAGCACCGCACGAAAAATTCCGACCACCTAGAGACTAAAACCTTGGCTGTTAAATATAACTGTTTATCATTCAACCCTCAACATATTCTTAGTGTTACAATCGCAAAATAAGTGTATATGTAAAACAAAAAATGTGGCAATGCAGCGTGACATGGGTCGGGCTTCTATTGAAATAGAGAAGCGCAGAACAAAATTAGTTTCCAGTTTCCATTAGTCCAGCATGCGATGTTACAGGCGAGCAGTCCATACGTTGGGCGACGTTTAACCCGGATGAAGGACGGAAAGCCGATCTCGTGGCCATTTTTGATCTCACTAGTAAGTCGATGCGCGCATTATGTATTTACTCATTTTTCACTCCCTCCAGACACTTGTACATAATTTATTGTCAGCAACCTGTAAACAAACAGCGAAAATGCGGCATTGGATCAACGGCGCATAACTCAGCAACCTTCGGTTTCACATTGTCCTGTTCAAGACGATGAGAAAAATGAGAAGAAACAGAAGACTTCTCGCCTCAGGTTCGCAATATTCGCAAGAAGCTTTGGGAAGCGTCCTGCCCTCATAGGGATAGTGGTTCATCTGCCCAGCTTCGATTTGATCGCGTATTTATTTACAGGGCACGATACAATTCGGATAACACATCCAATACTCTCGTAAGATCATCTGCTGGCTCGACTAAACCCGCCGAAATACTTCCTAGTGCCAAATCTTCTTGACTTCACGGTACTGACAATGAACTTTCCATTTTCAACGTTAATGACAGAAGCCTCGTCAGCAATTTCTCTGAATTTCTTTCTTTGGTCTCGTCTTACTCGCCACACATTATCGGTGTTACTGAGACCTGGTTACATGATGGTGTGCATGATTGTGAAGTAGCTCTCCCTGGCTTCAAAGTGGTTCGGGGAGACAGAAAATTCGGGAGAGGAGGCAGCGTCGCTCTATGTCTTCAATCTCACCTCCACTTTTCTGTACTCCCTGCCCCGCCTGATACTGAGTCCTTGTGGCGTAAAGGCCAACATGAAAATATTTCTTTGATTATAGGGGCCGTTTACCGTCCGTCTGGTTCTAATATTGAGTATTTACATGGCCTAGGTGAATTTTTGCATAGTTATAATACTTCTTCATCCAACGTTATCTGCGAGGGCGATTTTAATGCTCCTGGAGTTAATTGGTCTTCCATAAAAGTGAGCGGACACGAAATAGCTATCGGGCGGGAATTGGTCCACATTTCATTGTCCTGTGGCCTTCACCAGATCAGGATTTCACTCGGCAAGCTTCAGTCCTTAATCTTGTTTTTCTTACATCTCTTTTTAATGCCTATTATGAATGCGGTGTTGTTGATGGACTATCTGACCACAATGCTGCGTTAATTTCAGCAACAGGCATCGTCCCTAAATCCCGCTATATCTACCGCACATTTCCTGACTTTAACCGCGCTAATGATTGGTAATAACAGACACCCTATGCGATTATTTTGATGAGTTTGAACTAATAAGTATCACTAGTAATATTAACGCTTTGACAAGTTCCTTCGAAAATCTTGTCATAAGTGTATCAACCTTGTCATCGCTTTAAAAACAAAGAAAATAAACACTGATATTCATTAGATGACTACGGACCTTTTGCATTTATAACGTCGTGTGGCCAGATTACGTCGATCACAGCGCTCTGCCGACTCAACAAAACTCATGCAGTTCCATAGCCCTGAAAAGAGACTTTGTTGTAAAATGGTTGCTGCAAAATAATTTTATTACAAGGTAACCTTGCCGAAGTTAATGAAGATTAATCCCCGTAAATTTTGGAAAGCTATCCTACCACCTAGGTCATCCTCGGACACGTTCATAATTAACAATGTTGCAGTTTCTGATACGCAGACAATAGCTCCTCCTTTTAACACCTACTTCCTCTCTGTCTTTACCACTGATAACTCGCTAATCCCTATTTTCGATTCTGAACCGTACCCTCCAATCGACGATGTATCACTGTCTTCTCAGGGTGCACTTAACGTAATCCCAAACTTAAACACCAAGAAACTGTGTGGTCCTGACGGTATCCCGACTGCTTTTGTCGTTCGATACTCTCTTTGGTGCAGCAGGTATCTAACAGTTATCTTCAGAAAATCTCTCTCAACCGCCACCCTTCCTCCCTCGCGGAAACATGCTTCAGTTTTCCTCTAATATAAGTCAGGTAACGTTCAATCGTTATCTACGTACAGGCCCATCTCCTTAGCAGCACATTCACGTAAATTTCTCGAACACGTTATCTTTAAATATATTATGGAATTTCTGGAAACTAACAAAATTTTATGCACTTTCCAGCGTGGTTTTAGACGTGGCCTCAGCACTATAAAACAACTGACAGAATTCGTACGCGACATCAGCAGCTCTTTGGACATAGGTGACCAGATTGATGCTATATTTATAGACTTTGCAAAGGCCGTCGACGCTGTCTCACACCCTAAACTTATGCACAAGGTGTTCGCTATACTAAAGAATGCATCCTTGGTTGACTGGGTATCGGACTTTTTTTCCCAGTGCTCACAATATGTACGTTTCAACTATATTAACTCACTATTGAAGCCTCTTTTATCAGGAGTTCTTCAAGGCTCAGTACTGGCTCCTCTTTTATTCCTGCTTCATATTAATGATCTCCCCCTACGCACCTCAGTTAAAATACGCCTTCTTGCAGACGATTGCGCTTTATACCATACAATTAAACCTCTAAATGAACCCCCCCCCCCCCCCCTGTTGTCCTGAACACTTCTTTCGCTGGCATCTGTAACTGGTCCAAAGCATGGCAAATGAATATCAACTTTTCCAAAACTGTCTCCATGTCCTACACGACGCTCATGCACTTCCTTGTTTGCCTATACCTCTAATATTATTACTTTAAATACAGTGTTCGAATTCAAATATTGAGGTATTTTACTAACACACGAGTTGTGATAGTTGAAACACGTTGATGCCACCTGTAACACGGCCCTCAGAAGACCGGGATACTTACATCGTACGCTGCGTCTTGCTCCCAAAGAAACTAAACTTCTAACATATAAAACCCTCATTCGCCCCATCCTAGAATATGGCTGCGTTGTACGGAATCCATACAGACAAAGTTACGTCAAAAAAAACTAGAATCAGTGCAAAAAAGGCAGTGCTTTTTATTTGTAGGAGATATGACAAGGCCTTTTCGCCGTCTAACTTTATTCCCCTACTTCGTCTCACTACCTTTGCAGAGCGTCGCCAACTTGAATGCATAAAATTTCTTCACACGTTAATTAATTCCCTTCTTCTTTCCTCTCTAGATAACTATTTGACATTTTCCAAACCCTAATCTACGAGGAGTCACCACGCTCTAAATATCTCAACCTTTTTTGCCCGCACTTATTCCTTTAAATACAGCTTTTCCCCATCAACAATTCAAGTCTGAAATTCATTACCGCGCAACATCCATTCACTACCACTGAAACAATTCACGCAAGCTTGTTTATAAATGTTTGTATGTTTGTTGCCCATCCCACTCCTGCAATAGCCTCATTGAGGCTGCAGTATGCATAAATAAAAATAAATAAAAATTGAAAAGCGGGAGCAAACGTTTTGACAAGTCGACTTGTCTTTTTCAGCGCCACTTGTCGAAACGTTGACTCCCACATTTATATTGTCTTGTGACTGGCGCAGTATGGCCTTAGTTGCTTTTGTGCCATTAAACCCCAACTAACCAACCAACCAACCACATTTATATTGTTCTCATTTTGCTCATCGTCTTGAATTTCCATTTCCCGCCTTTCCTGCGTTTCCATGGATTGTCCTGTTCAGCAACACTGGGGACGAATTACAACAAATGATTGAGAACCTCAAGTGAGAAAGTGCAAGAGTGGGGTTGAAGATTAATACACAGAAGACAAAGATACTGTTGAATAGCCTGGGAAGGGAACAAGAATTCAGAATCGCCAGTCAGCCTCTGGAGTCTGTACAGCAGTATGTTTATCTAGGTCAGTTGCTCACAGGGGACCCTGACTATGAGACGGAAATTTACACAATAAAAATGAGTTGGAGTGCATAAGGCAGACATTACCTAATTCTGACTGAAAGTTTACCACTGTCGCCGAAAAGAAAAAGTTCGTTGGCAAATCTTGACTGAAAGCTTACCACTGTCGTTGAAAATAAAAAAGTTAGTTAGTTAGTTAATTAGATGGTTAGTTGTGTTAGATTTTATGGCGAAAAACCAACTGAGGCTACAATGCGCCATGCACAAGATGAAAAAGAAAGTGCACAATCGTTACATTCTGCCGGTGCTTACACATGAGGCAGAAATTGGGGAGAAGCTCGAGAAGAAGTAAAAGACTGCGCAAAAAAATTTCAATTAGTTAAATTATGGGGTTTTACGTGCCAAAACCACTTTCTGATTATGAGGCACGACGTAGTGGGGGACTCCGGAAATTTGGACCACCTGGGGTTCTTTAACGTGCACCTAAATCTATGTACACAGGTGTTTTTGCATTTCGCCCTCATCGAAATGCGGCCGCCGTGGCCGGGACTCGATCGCGCGACCTCGTGCTTAGCAGCCCAACACCATAGCCGCTAAGCAACCACGGCGAGTAAAAGACTGCGCAAAGAGCGTTGGAACGAAAAATATTAGGGGTAACGTTAAGAGACATGAAGAGAGCGGTGTGGATTAGTGAGTAAACGGTGATAGCCAATTTGACATTAAGAGAAAATATGGAGCTTGGCAGACAATGTAGTGCGTAGGGTAGATAACCGGTGGACCACTAGAGTTACTGAATGGGTGCCAAGGGATAGAATCGAAGTGCAGTCGAGGATGGCAAAAAATTAGGTGGGGGGATGAAATCAGGAAGTTTGCAGGCGCAAGTTGGAATCAGCAAGTGCAAGACTGGAGTAATTGGGTATCGCGTTCGTCCTGCAGTGGACTTTTATATAGCCTGATCATGATGAAGATGATGATGACGCGTCATTGATGCGTGTCCTGGGTGATTTTCACTGCAAAGTGAAAATGCGGTTATGTTCGTGAGCGCCGAACCTCTTGCGCAGCATTTCATAAAACACAACCAATCTTCACAGATATCGATCGGCAATGTTCCTAGGATGCAGTTGGCCGAGTGATGAATTATGTCTTCTCTATAAGAAATCATTCAATGGCTTCGTACTCAGTACTACGGCCGCCTCGGTACTGTAGGACACAACGGTTCCACATGGGACACATAACGGAGTACACTTATACGGTTTTTGAGAGAGCAACGGGTTAAAAATGGTTTAGAGCGCAGCTTTGAGGCGTCCCTTGCTGCGTTGAGCGTTCGCACCGTCGGCGCAACCGAGCGAATGAGCACAGCCAAAGACGAGAGAGCGAGCGTGAGTCGCAGAGGGGAATGAAAGACGGCTCTCGCCGTCTTTCGTCCCAGCCAGCCTCAGTACATCAGTACATGAACTAACATAAACCATATGCATTTATCAATAATAATAATGTTATGTATCTTGACCATTTCCTCACAAAATGTAGGCAGCGCTCATAGTTCTATAACACCTGCACTTATTATCATCCTGCATGAGAGGGCCAACGGGGACCACTCGAGCTAGTCCGATATTCATAAATTTTATTCGGGATGCAAAAATCGACACTTATCAGATTTTTACCCAAAAATAAAGGACCCTACATAACGCGGGGCGACAATGTGGCTACTCGCGTCTACATTTCAGGTATCCTGGTATACTGAAAGGGGCGGCTAGGACGGCAGTACGATGACGATGGCACGATTACAAGGATGACGGTGACTGTATGACGGCGATGGCATAACGTTGACATGACGAGAGTAAGATGGCGAATGCAGAATGACTAACTACTACTACATGATTGCAATAGAACGACGAAGACGGAATGACGTCGATGAAACGACGAAAGCGGTTTGCTGACGATGACATGGCGACAATGGGATGACGCTTCTGAAATGATGATGATCGTAGGACGGCAAAGTACGATGATTATAATGATGACGGCGATGATGATGATAATCGATGATGATGATGATGATGACATAGCAGTGGCGGTATCATCCACTTTCAAACGGGGCAGGTCGATTACCTGGGGCGTCTCTCGGGAGCCATTGCAGGAGCTACCACTCATGGCACGCGATAGCCCCCAAATTTCGATGTGTGTGCCGGGAGAGCCCAGCTGGTCAGAATTGGCCTATTGGCCTAGCAATTCAACTGAAGAGGTAATATATTGCGCCTGTCGTACTAAGCGCTCTCAGTGGCATCCCTCGGATTCGTCCTTCTTGAGGACCGCAAACTTTATTCTTTAGACACACATGCAGGAAAAGAAAGAAAGAGAAATTATATGCGAAAGGCAGAGAGTTTCCCAAGAAGATAAAGATCCGATTTGTGGTAAGATCCGGTACAGAAATCATCAGAGCCATCAATGAGCCTTGCTATAATGCACCGGAAAAGCTTTTTAGGTGTGTTACATTTTTTTTTCTAAGAAATATATCATAAATGCTGGCATGTAGAAAACTACGTTAATTTCTTTAATGTAACCAATTTTCTGGGTGTAAATTGCTGAAGAGTTACTAAGATTTTACTCTCAGCTGTCACTGAGAGTGGAGGGCACCTGCTCTTGTTATTTGAGGAAGATATCCCGTTGGTTGCCGATGATGTGGAGTCATGACAATGCGTGGTGGTCGCGCGTACTGAGTACAACATTGCGTTTGGTATCATGCATGCACTTATTGGCTTACGAGCTTGTCTGTCACATTTATTTACACAGAATAGTTTCATGTACGAAGCGAGGCCAATGTAACTTCCGCTCTTTTAAATACGCACATAGCTGCGCCGGAATTATTTGCGTGCTGCACATTATGTACCGTCTTCTGGACAGAAAAAGAATAGAGGATGCGGAGCACAGTAACGTTTCTGCAAGTGCCACAACTTGCAGAAATGTTAGTGATCACATTAGGAGCCTAACTTTAACATATAGCAGCGCCTGGTAATCGAAGTCAGAACTGCCGCCTTGTCTGGGCAGCCTCATTCAACTTACTGCAGAGAAGCCTGCAGGGTGGACGGGCTACTCGCCTTCTGAGTCCTGAGGCATTATTGTGTCGGCACGTTCTGACCACTCCCACCGGCTCTAAGGCAGTAATCAATTTCAGGGCCCACTCAATCACAGCTTCTAGAAACGTGACGAAAAAAAAAGTGAAGGAGCAAGAATAGTCGCGCCAGGAAGAGACCGGGAACATGAGAATGTCGCAGCTTTGGTATGCGTTACACAGCATTGCTGCTGTTGCATAGGGCCGGAGGAACGTGAACGCTGTTCCCCCCCCCCCCCCCCCCCGTCCTTCTCTCCGCATGACTGAAACCCGCCGAGGGCGCCTGGGTGCTCTGATGACTCCGCTGTCTTCCACGCCGAGGTCGAGGAGTGAACGTACTTGCCGCCCACCGCATTACCTCGTGTTGCGCTGCCCAGAAGAAATGGTCCGTCCGCGAGAAGCCACCGCGCTGCAAACACCCCTCACTAATTGCCCCTAATGGCTTTTACGCGGGGTGTTGCGTCATTACCGCACCCACCCGTGGTAGCATCACCCGGCAGAAGAGGAAAATGAATTAGCTCACGTCTCGCTTTTTCATGCTACCTGTAGCTCTGTCTGACCCCACTGACACTCCGGTTTGCTGTGGGTGCTCCAGCTAGGCCCCACCGGGTTCGCCGCTCTCAAAAGCGGGCGGGTGATGTCGTGCGGTCCGGCCCAAACGTTTAGGACGTAAGAGACCCGTGCAGATATCCCTACGGCGATGCTCCAAGGCGGCGGCTCTTCTCTGATTTAACGGCTGCCCATTTCCCACAGTTGGGGGAAAGAAGCCGCATTGCATGAGCGCACTGCGAATGTGCTCTATGTACAGATATTACCCAATGTGACATCAAAGTCGTCGTTAAAATTTTATGGTTGAGCTGTGCACATAACTTGGGCTCTTGAGTTATGCAAAAGCTGCTTATATTGAAATTTTCTGCAACTAACCATTATATGGCTACAAGTTCAGCGATTTTGTTCGTTCCCACTGTATACAGTTACATTTTCCATGCACGCTAGATGATAGCACAATGATAATATGCTACATGTTTTCCGGTGATGAACCACATATTGTCACTGATGAATAATTCCGTGCTGCTACGCCTACCAATCTAAACTAGCACAGACACTTATATTTCACGTTGTGGTTGTTTGCACGATGTCTAGAGGCCAAGGTATTCGGCGTGAAAACCATACTGCGAGACTCTTCTTCGCGACAGCACTCCAGTATAGAAATTTAGCAAAACTGATGTAGCAAGAGTTTTTGCATTGACAGGAGAGAGAGAGAGGTCTCTTTAAAGAATCCTGAAGAGTGGACATTGATTTGTTGGTTTGGCCTATCGTGTTTCACATGTCGTGCTCTCTTGCTACTATATTTCATTGCTATCACCACATACATACATACATACATACATACATACATACATACATACATACATACATACATACATACATACATACATACATACATACATACATACATACATACATACATACATACATACATACATACATACATACATACAAAGTTGTTTACGTTGCTCCAGCTATTGGATAATCTCACGGTAAACGTAGAAGTGATGCAGCGTAGAAAAAAATTGTGCTGACGGGATAATGGTAACGTTCATTCAAGTGTGCTCTCTTTTCGGAGCACCGAATGTTGCAAACTGCAGAGAGCATGCATGTAAACGAGCTGGCACAACGTGCTTAAGAGCAGGCGGAGTCTATGCACAAAGTCCTTGCAATGGAAGCGTTTTCTTCACCATTCGTGAGCAGCGGCGAGCCTAGGATACATTAACACGCACGGTTGCTTGCGCGAGGAAAAATACGCTACTATGCCACTGCGTCTTTGCTACGACGCACCCCTTCTTAGGAAGCAGGCACCGAAGGCAACTCTTTCTATCGGGTTCCATAAGGTATGCTGCACACCGCGCTTGCTCTGCTCTTCCGCGTTCGAACACGAATGCCTTCACTGATGGGCGCAGCGCAATGATTAGGGAACACTTCTTGTAATCGATGATTGCGTTGGCATCCGTCGTCGCTATACTAATGGACGGTCAACACCCGGGGGGAAAATCCGCGAGCTGGTCTGGGCACCCCGCTCTTTGCCCGGTAGGAGTAGATGATATAATGGTCAGTAGTATATTGTATTTCTGTTTGCTTGTTAGTTTGTTTGTTTATGGAGCGCGGAACGTAAAGTCGGTCCTAAGTTTACCTTGAGCATACCTTACGGGCTCCAGGTACTATGGCGTTTCCGCATCAAAATCCATTAATTGACGCTGCGCCGCACCGAAAGGAAATCGATTTCGCGTAGTGCAGGTGAGCTCACGCAGCTATAGGAAGACCACTGGAAGCTGTCTTCGCAAAGGAACGACCTGAGCACTCCGCGCTACAGCACGAAGCCCATTGGCGCAGCTTCAGGTGGGCCCCATACTTAGGCCATGGAGGTGATGTCCACCA